>NW_026781287.1:0-300000 GCF_030144855.1 Hypanus sabinus
CCGTCACACGGACACCGGACTCCTTCTGCCACACGGAAACCAGCCTCCCCTCCGTCACGGAGACACCAGAATCCCCTCCGTCACACGGAAACCAGACTCCCCTCCGTCACGGAGAAACCAGCCTCCCCTCCCCCACACGGAAACCGACTCCAGTCCATCACACGGACACCGGACTCCCGTCCGTCTCACGGACACCGCCTCCCCTCCCTCACGGAGAAACCAGCCTCCCCTCCGTCACAGAGAAACCAGCCTCCCCTCCGTCACACGGACACCGGACTCCCTTCCGTCACACGGAAACCAGCCTCCCCTCCGTCACGGAGAAACCAGCCTCCCCTCCGTCACATGGACACCGGACACCCTTCCGTCACACGGACACCGGACTCCCCTCCGTCACACGGACACCGGACTCCCCTCCCACACGGAAACCAGACTCCCCTCCGTCACGGAGACACCGGACTCCCCTCCATCACATGGACACCGGACTCCCCTCCGTCACACGGACACCGGACTCCCCTCCATCACACGGACACCGGACTCCCCTCCGTCACACGGACACCGGACTCCCCTCCGTCACACGGACACCGGACTCCTTCTGTCACACAGACACCGGACTCCCTTCCGTCACACGGAAACCAGCCTCCCCTCCGTCACGGAGACACCAGACTCCAGTCCATCACACGGACACCGGACTCCCTTCCGTCACATGGACACCCGACTCCCCTCCGTCACACGGACACCGGACTCCCCTCCGTCACTCGGACACCGGACTCCCCTCCGTCACGCGGACACCGGACTCCCTCCCGTCACACGGAAACCAGCCTCCCCTCCGTCACGGAGACACCAGACTCCAGTCCATCACACGGACACCGGACTCCCCTCCGTCACATGGACACCGGACTCCCCTCCGTCACACGGACACCGGACTCCCCTCTGTCACACGGACACCGGACTCCCTTCTGTCACACAGACACCGGACTCCCTTCCGTCACACGGAAACCAGCCTCCCCTCCGTCACGGAGACACCAGACTCCCCTCCATCACACGGACACCGGACTCCCCTCCGTCACACGGACACCGAACTCCCCTCCGTCACACGGACACCGGACTCCCTTCTGTCACACAGACACCGGACTCCCTTCCGTCACACGGACACCGGACTCCCCTCCGTCACGGAGAAACCAGCCTCCCCTCCGACACACGGACACCGGACTCCCTTCTGCCACACGGAAACCAGACTCCCCTCCGTCACACGGACACCGGACTCCCCTCCGTCACACGGAAACCGGACTCCCCTCCGTCACGGAGAAACCAGCCTCCCCTCCGTCACATGGACACCGGACACCCTTCCGTCACACGGACACCGGACTCCCCTCCGTCACACGGACACCGGACTCCCCTCCCACACGGAAACCAGACTCCCCTCCGTCACGGAGACACCGGACTCCCCTCCATCACATGGACACCGGACTCCCCTCCGTCACACGGACACCGGACTCCCTCCATCACACGGACACCGGACTCCCCTCCGTCACACGGACACCGGACTCCCCTCCGTCACACGGACACCGGACTCCTTCTGTCACACAGACACCGGACTCCCTTCCGTCACACGGAAACCAGCCTCCCCTCCGTCACGGAGACACCAGACTCCAGTCCATCACACGGACACCGGACTCCCTTCCGTCACATGGACACCCGACTCCCCTCCGTCACACGGACACCGGACTCCCCTCCGTCACTCGGACACCGGACTCCCCTCCGTCACGCGGACACCGGACTCCCTCCCGTCACACGGAAACCAGCCTCCCTCCGTCACGGAGACACCAGACTCCAGTCCATCACACGGACACCGGACTCCCCTCCGTCACATGGACACCGGACTCCCCTCCGTCACACGGACACCGGACTCCCCTCTGTCACACGGACACCGGACTCCCTTCTGTCACACAGACACCGGACTCCCTTCCGTCACACGGAAACCAGCCTCCCCTCCGTCACGGAGACACCAGACTCCCCTCCATCACACGGACACCGGACTCCCCTCCGTCACACGGACACCGGACTCCCCTCCGTCACACGGACACCGGACTCCCTTCTGTCACACAGACACCGGACTCCCTTCCGTCACACGGACACCGGACTCCCCTCCGTCACGGAGAAACCAGCCTCCCCTCCGACACACGGACACCGGACTCCCTTCTGCCACACGGAAACCAGACTCCCCTCCGTCACACGGACAACGGACTCCCCTCCGTCACACGGAAACCGGACTCCCCTCCGTCACACGGAAACCAGCCTCCCCCCCGCACGGAGACACCAGACTCCCCTCCGTCACACGGACACCGGACTCCCCTCGGTCACGGAGAAACCGGACTCCCCTCCCACACGGAAACCAGACTCCCCTCCGTCACGGAGACACCGGACTCCCCTCCATCACATGGACACCGGACTCCCCTCCGTCACACGGACACCGGACTCCCCTCCATCACACGGACACCGGACTCCCCTCCGTCACACGGACACCGGACTCCCCTCCGTCACACGGACACCGGACTCCCTTCTGTCACACAGACACCGGACTCCTTCCGTCACACGGAAACCAGCCTCCCCTCCGTCACGGAGACACCAGACTCCAGTCCATCACACGGACACCGGACTCCCTTCCGTCACATGGACACCCGACTCCCCTCCGTCATACGGACACCGGACTCCCCTCCGTCACTCGGACACCGGACTCCCCTCCGTCACGCGGACACCGGACTCCCTCCCGTCACACGGAAACCAGCCTCCCCTCCGTCACGGAGACACCAGACTCCAGTCCATCACACGGACACCGGACTCCCCTCCGTCACATGGACACCGGACTCCCCTCCGTCACACGGACACCGGACTCCCCTCTGTCACACGGACACCGGACTCCCTTCTGTCACACAGACACCGGACTCCCTTCCGTCACACGGAAACCAGCCTCCCCTCCGTCACGGAGACACCAGACTCCCCTCCATCACACGGACACCGGACTCCCCTCCGTCACACGGACACCGGACTCCCCTCCGTCACACGGACACCGGACTCCCTTCTGTCACACAGACACCAGACTCCCCTCCGTCACATGGACACCGGACTCCCATCCGTCACACGGACACCGGACTACCCTCCGTCACACAGACACCAGACTCCCCTCCGTCACATGGACACCGGACTCCCCTCCGACACACGGACACCTGCCTCCCCTCTGTCACAGAGAAACTGGACTCCCCTCCGTCACACCGACACCTGACCCCTCCGTCACACTGAAACCGGACTCCCCTCCGTCACAATGAAACCGGTCTCCCCTCCGTCACAATGAAACCGGACTGCCCTCCGTCACACGGATACCGGACTCCCCTCTGTCACAAGGAAACTGGACTCCCCTCCGTCACACGGAAACCAGCCTCCCCTCCGTCACAGAGACACCAGACTCCCCTCCGTCACACGGAAACCAGCCTCCCCTCCATCACGGAGAAACCAGACTCCCCTCCGTAACGGAGAAACCAGCCTCCCCTCCGTCACACGGACACCGGACTCCCTTCCGTCACACAGACACCGGACTCCCTTCCGTCACACGGACACCGGACTCCCTCCGTCACGGAGAAACCAGCCTCCCCTCCGACACACGGACACCGGACTCCCTTCTGCCACACGGAAACCAGCTTCCCCTCCGTCACGGAGACACCAGACTCCCCTCCATCACACGGACACCGGACTCCCTTCCGTCACATGGACACCGGACTCCCCTCGGTCACACGGACACCGGACTCCCCTCTGTCACACGGAAACTGGACTCCCCTCCGTCACACGGAAACCAGCCTCCCCTCCGCCACGGAGACACCAGACTCCCGTCCGTCACACGGACACCGGACTCCCCTCCGTCACGGAGAAACCAGCCTCCTCTCCATCTCACGGACAGCGGTCTCCCCTCCATCACACGGACACCGCCTCCCCTCCTCACGGACAATCCGGAGTCCCCTCCGTCACGAAGAAACCAGCCTCCCCTCTGTCACATGGAAACCATCCTCCCCTCCATCACGGAGAAATCAGCCTCCCCTACGTCACACGGACACCGGACAAACCTCCGTCACACAGACACCTGCCTTCCCTCCGTCATGGAGAAACCAGCATCCCCTCTGTCTCACGGACACCGGACTCCCCTCCGTCACACGGACGCCGAACTCCCCTCCGTCACACGGAAACCAGACTCCCCTCTGTCACGGAGAAACGAGCCTCCCCTCCATCATAAGGACACCGGACTCCCTCCGTCACACGGACACCGGACTCCCTTCCGTCACACAGACACCGGACTCCCTTCCGTCACACGGACACCGGACTCCCCTCCGTCACGGAGAAACTGGACTACCCTCCGTCACACCGACACCTGACCCCTCTGTCACACAGAAACCGGACTCCCCTCCGTCACGGAGAAACCGGACTCCCCTCCGTCACACTGAAACCGGACTCCCCTCCGTCACAATGAAACCGGTCTCCCCTCCGTCACAATAAAACCGGACTGCCCTCCGTCACACGGACACCGGACTCCCCTCTGTCACACGGAAACCGGACTCCCCTCCGTCACACGGAAACCAGCCTCCCCTCCGTTTCGGAGATACCAGACTCCCCTCCGTCACACGGACACCAAACTCCCCTCTATCACACGGAAACCAGCCTCCCCTCCATCACGGAGAAACCAGCCTCCCCTCCGTCACGGAGAAACCAGCCTCCCCTCCGTCACACGGAAACCGGACTCCCCTCCGTCACGGAGAAACCAGCCTCCACTCCGTCACACGGACACGGGACTCCCCTCCGTCACACGGACACGGGACTCCCCTCCGTCACACGGACACCTGCCTCCCCTCCGTCACGGAGAAACTGGCCTCCCCTCCATCACGGAGAAACTGGCCTCTCCTCCGTCACGGAGAAACTGACACCGGACTCCCCTCTGTCACACTGAAACCGGTCTCCCCTCTGTCACACTGAAACCGGTCTCCCCTCCGTCACAGAGACACCAGACTCCCCTCCGTCACACGGAAACCAGCCTCCCGTCCGTCTCACGGACAGCGGACTCCCCTCTGTCACACGGACACCGCCTCCCCTCCCTCACGGAGAAACCAGCCTCCCCTCCGTCACGGAGAAACCAGCCTCCCCTCTGTCACACTGAAACCGGTCTCCCCTCCGTCACACGGACACCGGACTCCCTTCTGTCACACGGAAACCAGCCTCCCCTCCGTCACGGAGACACCAGAATCCCCTCCGTCACACGGAAACCAGACTCCCCTCCGTCACGGAGAAACCAGCCTCCCCTCCCCCACACGGAAACCGGACTCCAGTCCATCACACGGACACCGGACTCCCGTCCGTCTCACGGACACCGCCTCCCCTCCCTCACGGAGAAACCAGCCTCCCCTCCGTCACAGAGAAACCAGCCTCCCCTCCGTCACACGGACACCGGACTCCCTTCCGTCACACGGAAACCAGCCTCCCCTCCGTCACGGAGAAACCAGCCTCCCCTCCGTCACATGGACACCGGACACCCTTCCGTCACACGGACACCGGACTCCCCTCCGTCACACGGACACCGGACTCCCCTCCCACACGGAAACCAGACTCCCCTCCGTCACGGAGACACCGGACTCCCCTCCATCACATGGACACCGGACTCCCCTCCGTCACACGGACACCGGACTCCCCTCCATCACACGGACACCGGACTCCCCTCCGTCACACGGACACCGGACTCCCCTCCGTCACACGGACACCGGACTCCCTTCTGTCACACAGACACCGGACTCCCTTCCGTCACACGGAAACCAGCCTCCCCTCCGTCACGGAGACACCAGACTCCAGTCCATCACACGGACACCGGACTCCCTTCCGTCACATGGACACCCGACTCCCCTCCGTCACACGGACACCGGACTCCCCTCCGTCACTCGGACACCGGACTCCCCTCCGTCACGCGGACACCGGACTCCCTCCCGTCACACGGAAACCAGCCTCCCCTCCGTCACGGAGACACCAGACTCCAGTCCATCACACGGACACCGGACTCCCCTCCGTCACATGGACACCGGACTCCCCTCCGTCACACGGACACCGGACTCCCCTCTGTCACACGGACACCGGACTCCCTTCTGTCACACAGACACCGGACTCCCTTCCGTCACACGGAAACCAGCCTCCCCTCCGTCACGGAGACACCAGACTCCCCTCCATCACACGGACACCGGACTCCCCTCCGTCACACGGACACCGGACTCCCCTCCGTCACACGGACACCGGACTCCCTTCTTTCACACAGACACCGGACTCCCTTCCGTCACACGGACACCGGACTCCCCTCCGTCACGGAGAAACCAGCCTCCCCTCCGACACACGGACACCGGACTCCCTTCTGCCACACGGAAACCAGACTCCCCTCCGTCACACGGACACCGGACTCCCCTCCGTCACACGGAAACCGGACTCCCCTCCGTCACACGGACACCGGACTCCCCTCGGTCACGGAGAAACCGGACTCCCCTCCGTCACGGAGAAACCAGCCTCCCCTCCATCTCACGGACAGCGGACTCCCCTCCGTCACACGGACACTGCCTCCCCTCCCTCACGGACAAACCGGAGTCCCCTCCGTCACAAAGAAACCAGCCTCCCCTAGATCACATGGAAACCGGACTCCCCTCCGTCACACGGAAACCATCCTCCCCTCCGTCACGGAGAAATCAGCCTCCCCTACGTCACACGGACACCGGACAACCCTCCGTCACACAGACACCTGCGTTCCCTCCGTCATGGAGAAACCAGCATCCCCTCTGTCTCACGGAAACCAGCCTCCCCTCCGTCACACGGACGTCGAACTCCCCTCCGTCACATGGAAACCAGACTCCCCTCTGTCACGGAGAAACCAGCCTCCCCTCCATCATAAGGACACCGGACAACCCTCCGTCACACAGACACCTGCCTCCCCTCCATCACAGAGAAACTGGACACCACTCCATCATGGAGAAACCGTACTCCGCTCCATCAAACGGAAACCAGCCCTCCCTCCATCACAGAGAAACTGGCCTCCACTACGTCACACGGACACCGGACTCCCTTCTGTCACACGGAAACCAGCCTCCCCTCCGTCACGGAGACACCAGACTCCCCTCCGTCACACGGGCACCGGACTCCCTTCTGTCACATGGACACCGGACTCCCTTCCGTCACACGGACACCGGACTACCCTCCGTCACACGGACACCAGACTCCCCTCCATCACACGGACACCGGACTCCCCTCCGTCACACGGACACCGGACTCCCCTCCGTCACACGGACACCGGACTCGCCTCCGTAACGGAGAAACCAGACTCCCCTCCGTCACACGGACACCGGACTCCGATCTGTCACACGGACACCGGACTCCCCTCCGTCACACGGAAACCAGCCTCCCCTTCGTCACGGAGAAACCAGCCTCCCCTCCGTCACACGGACACCGGACTCCCCTCGGTCACCCGGACACCAGCCTCCCCTCCGTCACGGCGAAACCAGCCTCCCCTCCGTCACACGGACACCGGACTCCCCTCGGTCACCCGGACACCAGCCTCCCCTCCGTCACACAGACACCGGACTCCCCTCGGTCACCCAGACACCAGCCTCCCCTCCGTCACGGAGAAACCGGACTCCCCTCCGTCACGGAGAAACCAGCCTCCCGTCCGTCTCACGGACAGCGGACTCCCCTCCGTCACACGGACAGCGCCTCCCCTCCCTCACGGAGAAACCGGAGTCCCCTACGTCACGAAGAAACCACCCTCCCCTCCATCACATGGACACCGGACTCCCCTCCGTCACACGGACAACGGACTCCCCTCTGTCACGGAGAAACCAGCCTCCCCTCCATCACAAGGACACCGGACAACCCTCCGTCACACAGACACCTGCCTCCCCTCCGTCACAGAGAAACTGGACACCACTCCATCATGGAGAAACCGGACTCCGCTCCATCAAACGGAAACCAGCCTTCCCTCCATCACAGAGAAACTGTCCTCCACTACGTCACACGGACACCGGACTCCCTTCTGCCACACGGAAACCAACCTCTCCTCCGTCACACGGAAACCAGCCTCCCCTCCGTCACGGAGACTCCAGATTCCCCTCCGTCACACGGAAACCAGACTCCCCTCCATCACGGAGAAACCAGGCTCCCCTCCGTCACGGAGAAACCAGCCCCCCCTCCCCCACACGGAAACCGGACTCCCCTCCGTCACACAGACACCAGACTCCCCTCCGTCACACGGACACCGGACTCCCTTCCGTCTCACGGACACCGGACTCCCCTCCGTCACACGGACACCAGACTCCCTTCCGTCTCACGGACAGCGGACTCCCCTCCGTCACACGGACACCGCCTCCCCTCTCTCACGGAGAAACCGGAGTCCCCTCCGTCACGAAGAAACCAGCCTCCCCTCCATCACATGGACACCGGACTCCCCTCCGTCACACGGACAACGGACTCCCCTCAGTCATGGAGAAACTGGCCTCCCCTCCGTCACATGGACAACGGACTCCCTTCTGTGGCACAGACAACAGACTCCCCTCCATCACACGGAAACCATCCTCCCCTCCGCCACGGAGAAACCCGCCTCCCCTCCGACACACGGACACCTGCCTCCCCTCCGTCACGGAGAAACCGGACTCCCCTCCGTCACACTGAAACCGGACTCCCCTCTGTCACAATGAAACCGGTCTCCCCTCCGTCACAATGAAACCGGTCTGCCCTCCGTCACGGAGAAACCAGCCTCCCCTCCGACACACGGACACCGGACTCCCTTCCCGTCTCACGGACACCGGACTCCCCTCCGTCACACGGACACCGGACTCCCTTCCGTCTCACGGACAGCGGACTCCCCTCCGTCACACGGACACCGCCTCCCCTCTCTCACGGAGAAACCGGAGTCCCCTCCGTCACGAAGAAACCAGCCTCCCCTCCATCACATGGACACCGGACTCCCCTCCGTCACACGGACAACGGACTCCCCTCAGTCATGGAGAAACTGGCCTCCCCTCCGTCACATGGACAACGGACTCCCTTCTGTGGCACAGACAACAGACTCCCCTCCATCACACGGAAACCATCCTCCCCTCCATCACAGAGAAACTGGACACCACTCCATCATGGAGAAACCGTACTCCGCTCCATCAAACGGAAACCAGCCCTCCCTCCATCACAGAGAAACTGGCCTCCACTACGTCACACGGAAACCATCCTCCCCTCCGTCACGGAGAAATCAGCCTCCCCTACGTCACACGGACACCGGACTCCCCTCTGTCACACGGAAACCGGACTCCCCTCCGTCACACGGAAACCAGCCTCCCCTCCGTCACGGAGACACCAGACTCCCCTCCGTCACACAGAAACCAGCCTTGCCTCCGTCACGGAGAAACCAGCCTCCCCTCCGTCACACGGACACTGGACTCCCTTCCATCACACAGACACCGGACTCCCCTCCATCACACGGACACCGGACTCCCCTCCGTCATGGAGAAACCAGCCTCCCCTCCGACACACGGACACCGGACTCCCTTCTGCCACACGGAAACCAGCCTCCCCTCCGTCACGGAGACACCAGACTCCCCTCCGTCACACGGACACCGGACTCCCCTCCGTCACATGGACACCGGACTCCCCTCCGTCACACGGACACCGGACTCCCCTCTGTCACACGGACACCGGACTCCCTACTGTCACACAGACACCGGACTCCCTTCCGTCACACGGAAACCAGCCTCCCCTCCGTCACGGAGACACCAGACTCCCCTCCGTCACACGGGCACCGGACTCCCTTCTGTCACATGGAAACCAGCCTCCCCTCCGTCACGGAGACACCAGACTCCCCTCCGTCACACGGGCACCGGACTCCCTTCTGTCACATGGACACCGGACTCCCCTCCGTCACACGGACAACGGACTCCCCTCAGTCATGGAGAAACTGGCCTCCCCTCCGTCACATGGACAACGGACTCCCTTCTGTGGCACAGACAACAGACTCCCCTCCATCACACGGAAACCATCCTCCCCTCCATCACAGAGAAACTGGACACCACTCCATCATGGAGAAACCGTACTCCGCTCCATCAAACGGAAACCAGCCCTCCCTCCATCACAGAGAAACTGGCCTCCACTACGTCACACGGAAACCATCCTCCCCTCCGTCACGGAGAAATCAGCCTCCCCTCCGTCACGGAGACACCAGACTCCCCTCCATCACACGGACACCGGACTCCCCTCCGTCACACGGACACCGGACTCCCCTCCGTCACACGGACACCGGACTCCCTTCTGTCACACAGACACCGGACTCCCTTCCGTCACACGGACACCGGACTCCCCTCCGTCACGGAGAAACCAGCCTCCCCTCCGACACACGGACACCGGACTCCCTTCTGCCACACGGAAACCAGACTCCCCTCCGTCACACGGACACCGGACTCCCCTCCGTCACACGGAAACCGGACTCCCCTCCGTCACACGGAAACCAGCCTCCCCTCCGCCACGGAGACACCAGACTCCCCTCCGTCACACGGACACCGGACTCCCCTCGGTCACGGAGAAACCGGACTCCCCTCCGTCACGGAGAAACCAGCCTCCCCTCCATCTCACGGACAGCGGACTCCCCTCCGTCACACGGACACTGCCTCCCCTCCCTCACGGACAAACCGGAGTCCCCTCCGTCACAAAGAAACCAGCCTCCCCTAGATCACATGGAAACCGGACTCCCCTCCGTCACGGAGAAATCAGCCTCCCCTACGTCACACGGACACCGGACAACCCTCCGTCACACAGACACCTGCGTTCCCTCCGTCATGGAGAAACCAGCATCCCCTCTGTCTCACGGAAACCAGCCTCCCCTCCGTCACACGGACGTCGAACTCCCCTCCGTCACATGGAAACCAGACTGCCCTCTGTCACGGAGAAACCAGCCTCCCCTCCATCATAAGGACACCGGACAACCCTCCGTCACACAGACACCTGCCTCCCCTCCATCACAGAGAAACTGGACACCACTCCATCATGGAGAAACCGTACTCCGCTCCATCAAACGGAAACCAGCCCTCCCTCCATCACAGAGAAACTGGCCTCCACTACGTCACACGGACACCGGACTCCCTTCTGTCACACGGAAACCAGCCTCCCCTCCGTCACGGAGACACCAGACTCCCCTCCGTCACACGGGCACCGGACTCCCTTCTGTCACATGGACACCGGACTCCCTTCCGTCACACGGACACCGGACTACCCTCCGTCACACGGACACCAGACTCCCCTCCATCACACGGACACCGGACTCCCCTCCGTCACACGGACACCGGACTCCCCTCCGTCACATGGACACCGGACTCCCCTCCGTCACACGGACACCGGACTCCCCTCTGTCACACGGACACCGGACTCCCTACTGTCACACAGACACCGGACTCCCTTCCGTCACACGGAAACCAGCCTCCCCTCCGTCACGGAGACACCAGACTCCCCTCCATCACACGGACACCGAACTCCCCTCCGTCACACGGACACCGGACTCCCCTCCGTCACACGGACACCGGACTCCCTTCTGTCACACAGACACCGGACTCCCTTCCGTCACACGGACACCGGACTCCCCTCCGTCACGGAGAAACCAGCCTCCCCTCCGACACACGAACACCGGACTCCCTTCTGCCACACGGAAACCAGACTCCCCTCCGTCACACGGACAACGGACTCCCCTCCGTCACACGGAAACCGGACTCCCCTCCGTCACACGGAAACCAGCCTCCCCTCCGCCACGGAGACACCAGACTCCCCTCCGTCACACGGACACCGGACTCCCCTCGGTCACGGAGAAACCGGACTCCCCTCCGTCACGGAGAAACCAGCCTCCCCTCCATCTCACGGACAGCGGACTCCCCTCCGTCACACGGACACTGCCTCCCCTCCCTCACGGACAAACCGGAGTCCCCTCCGTCACAAAGAAACCAGCCTCCCCTAGATCACATGGAAACCGGACTCCCCTCCGTCACACGGAAACCATCCTCCCCTCCGTCACGGAGAAATCAGCCTCCCCTACGTCACACGGACACCGGACAACCCTCCGTCACACAGACACCTGCGTTCCCTCCGTCATGGAGAAACCAGCATCCCCTCTGTCTCACGGAAACCAGCCTCCCCTCCGTCACACGGACGTCGAACTCCCCTCCGTCACATGGAAACCAGACTCCCCTCTGTCACGGAGAAACCAGCCTCCCCTCCATCATAAGGACACCGGACAACCCTCCGTCACACAGACACCTGCCTCCCCTCCATCACAGAGAAACTGGACACCACTCCATCATGGAGAAACCGTACTCCGCTCCATCAAACGGAAACCAGCCCTCCCTCCATCACAGAGAAACTGGCCTCCACTACGTCACACGGACACCGGACTCCCTTCTGTCACACGGAAACCAGCCTCCCCTCCGTCACGGAGACACCAGACTCCCCTCCGTCACACGGGCACCGGACTCCCTTCTGTCACATGGACACCGGACTCCCTTCCGTCACACGGACACCGGACTACCCTCCGTCACACGGACACCAGACTCCCCTCCATCACACGGACACCGGACTCCCCTCCGTCACACGGACACCGGACTCCCCTCCGTCACATGGACACCGGACTCCCCTCCGTCACACGGACACCGGACTCCCCTCTGTCACACGGACACCGGACTCCCTACTGTCACACAGACACCGGACTCCCTTCCGTCACACGGAAACCAGCCTCCCCTCCGTCACGGAGACACCAGACTCCCCTCCATCACACGGACACCGAACTCCCCTCCGTCACACGGACACCGGACTCCCCTCCGTCACACGGACACCGGACTCCCTTCTGTCACACAGACACCGGACTCCCTTCCGTCACACGGACACCGGACTCCCCTCCGTCACGGAGAAACCAGCCTCCCCTCCGACACACGAACACCGGACTCCCTTCTGCCACACGGAAACCAGACTCCCCTCCGTCACACGGACAACGGACTCCCCTCCGTCACACGGAAACCGGACTCCCCTCCGTCACACGGAAACCAGCCTCCCCTCCGCCACGGAGACACCAGACTCCCCTCCGTCACACGGACACCGGACTCCCCTCGGTCACGGAGAAACCGGACTCCCCTCCGTCACGGAGAAACCAGCCTCCCCTCCATCTCACGGACAGCGGACTCCCCTCCGTCACACGGACACTGCCTCCCCTCCCTCACGGACAAACCGGAGTCCCCTCCGTCACAAAGAAACCAGCCTCCCCTAGATCACATGGAAACCGGACTCCCCTCCGTCACACGGAAACCATCCTCCCCTCCGTCACGGAGAAATCAGCCTCCCCTACGTCACACGGACACCGGACAACCCTCCGTCACACAGACACCTGCGTTCCCTCCGTCATGGAGAAACCAGCATCCCCTCTGTCTCACGGAAACCAGCCTCCCCTCCGTCACACGGACGTCGAACTCCCCTCCGTCACATGGAAACCAGACTCCCCTCTGTCACGGAGAAACCAGCCTCCCCTCCATCATAAGGACACCGGACAACCCTCCGTCACACAGACACCTGCCTCCCCTCCATCACAGAGAAACTGGACACCACTCCATCATGGAGAAACCGTACTCCGCTCCATCAAACGGAAACCAGCCCTCCCTCCATCACAGAGAAACTGGCCTCCACTACGTCACACGGACACCGGACTCCCTTCTGTCACACGGAAACCAGCCTCCCCTCCGTCACGGAGACACCAGACTCCCCTCCGTCACACGGGCACCGGACTCCCTTCTGTCACATGGACACCGGACTCCCTTCCGTCACACGGACACCGGACTACCCTCCGTCACACGGACACCAGACTCCCCTCCATCACACGGACACCGGACTCCCCTCCGTCACACGGACACCGGACTCCCCTCCGTCACATGGACACCGGACTCCCCTCCGTCACACGGACACCGGACTCCCCTCTGTCACACGGACACCGGACTCCCTACTGTCACACAGACACCGGACTCCCTTCCGTCACACGGAAACCAGCCTCCCCTCCGTCACGGAGACACCAGACTCCCCTCCATCACACGGACACCGAACTCCCCTCCGTCACACGGACACCGGACTCCCCTCCGTCACACGGACACCGGACTCCCTTCTGTCACACAGACACCGGACTCCCTTCCGTCACACGGACACCGGACTCCCCTCCGTCACGGAGAAACCAGCCTCCCCTCCGACACACGAACACACGGACAACGGACTCCCCTCCGTCACACGGAAAACCGGACTCCCCTCCGTCACACGGAAACCAGCCTCCCCTCCGCCACGGAGACACCAGGACTCCCCTCCGTCACACGGACACTGGACTCCCCTCGGTCACCCGAGAAACCCGGACTCCCCTCCGTCACGGAGAAACCAGCCTCCCCTCCATCTCACGGACAGCGGACTCCCCTCCGTCACACGGACACTGCCTCCCCTCCCCTCACGGACAAACCGGAGTCCCCTCCGTCACAAAGAAACCAGCCTCCCCTAGATCACATGGAAACCGGACTCCCCTCCGTCACACGGGAAACCATCCTCCCCCTCCGTCACGGAGAAATCAGCCTCCCCTACGTCACACGGACACCGGACAACCCTCCGTCACACAGACACCTGCGTTCCCTCCGTCATGGAGAAACCAGCATCCCCTCTGTCTCACGGAAACCAGCCTCCCCTCCGTCACACGGACGTCGAACTCCCCTCCGTCACATGGAAACCAGACTCCCCTCTGTCACGGAGAAACCAGCCTCCCCTCCATCATAAGGACACCGGACAACCCTCCGTCACACAGACACCTGCCTCCCCTCCCATCACAGAGAAACTGGACACCACTCCATCATGGAGAAACCGTACTCCGCTCCATCAAACGGAAACCAGCCCTCCCTCCATCACAGAGAAACTGGCCTCCACTACGTCACACGGACACCGGACTCCCTTCTGTCACACGGAAACCAGCCTCCCCCTCCGTCACGGAGACACCAGACTCCCCTCCGTCACACGGGCACCGGACTCCCTTCTGTCACATGGACACCGGACTCCCTTCCGTCACACGGACACCGGACTACCCCTCCGTCACACGGACACCAGACTCCCCTCCATCACACGGACACCGGACTCCCCTCCGTCACACGGACACCGGACTCCCCTCCGTCACATGGACACCGGACTCCCCTCCGTCACACGGACACCGGACTCCCCTCTGTCACACGGACACCGGACTCCCTACTGTCACACAGACACCGGACCCTTCCCGTCACACGGAAACCAGCCTCCCCTCCGTCACGGAGACACCAGACTCCCCTCCATCACACGGACACCGAACTCCCCTCCGTCACACGGACACCGGACTCCCCTCCGTCACACGGACACCGGACTCCCCTTCTGTCACACAGACACCGGACTCCCTTCCGTCACACGGACACCGGACTCCCCTCCGTCACGGAGAAACCAGCCTCCCCTCCGACACACGAACACCGGACTCCCTTCTGCCACACGGAAACCAGACTCCCCTCCGTCACACGGACACCGGACTCCCCTCCGTCACACGGAAACCGGACTCCCCCTCCGTCACACGGGAAACCAGCCTCCCCTCCGCCACGGAGACACCAGACTCCCCTCCGTCACACGGACACCGGACTCCCCTCGGTCACGGAGAAACCGGACTCCCCTCCGTCACGGAGAAACCAGCCTCCCCTCCATCTCACGGACAGCGGACTCCCCTCCGTCACACGGACACTGCCTCCCCTCCCTCACGGACAAACCGGAGTCCCCTCCGTCACAAGAGAAACCAGCCTCCCCTAGATCACATGGAAACCGGACTCCCCTCCGTCACACGGAAACCATCCTCCCCCTCGTCACGGAGAAATCAGCCTCCCCTACGTCACACGGACACCGGACAACCCTCCGTCACACAGACACCTGCGTTCCCTCCGTCATGGAGAAACCAGCATCCCCTCTGTCTCACGGAAACCCAGCCTCCCCCTCCGTCACACGGACGTCGAACTCCCCTCCGTCACATGGAAACCAGACTCCCCTCTGTCACGGAGAAACCAGCCTCACCCTCCATCATAAGGACACCCGGACAACCCTCCGTCACACAGACACCTGCCTCCCCTCCATCACAGAGAAACTGGACACCACTCCATCATGGAGAAACCGTACTCCGCTCCATCAAACGGAAACCAGCCCTCCCTCCATCACAGAGAAACTGGCCTCCACTACGTCACACGGACACCGGACTCCCTTCTGTCACACGGAAACCCAGCCTCCCCTCCGTCACGGAGACACCAGACTCCCCTCCGTCACACGGGCACCGGACTCCCTTCTGTCACATGGACACCGGACTCCCTTCCGTCACACGGACACCGGACTACCCCTCCGTCACACGGACACCAGACTCCCCTCCATCACACGGACACCGGACTCCCTTCCGTCACATGGACACCGGACTCCCCCTCCGTCACACGGGACACCGGACTCCCCTCCGTCACACGGACACCGGACTCCCCTCCGTCACACAGACACCAGACTCCCCTCCGTCACACGGACACCGGACTCGCCTCCGTAACGGAGAAACCAGACTCCCCTCCGTCACACGGACACCGGACTCCGATCTGTCACACGGACACCGGACTCCCCTCGGTCACCCGGACACCAGCCTCCCCTCCGTCACGGAGACACCAGACTCCCCTCCGTCACACGGACACCGGACTCCCCTCGGTCACGGAGAAACCGGACTCCCCTCCGTCACGGAGAAACCAGCCTCCCCTCCATCTCACGGACAGCGGACTCCCCTCCGTCACTCGGACACTGCCTCCCCTCCCTCACGGACAAACCGGAGTCCCCTCCGTCACAAAGAAACCAGCCTCCCCTAGATCACATGGAAACCGACTCCCCTCCGTCACACGGAAACCATCCTCCCCTCCGTCACGGAGAAATCAGCCTCCCCCTACGTCACACACGGACACCGGACTCCCCTCCGTCACATGGACACCGGACTCCCCTCCGTCACACGGACACCGGACTCCCCTCTGTCACACGGACACCGGACTCCCTACTGTCACACAGACACCCGGACTCCCTTCCGTCACACGGAAAACCAGCCTCCCCTCCGTCACGGAGACACCAGACTCCCCTCCATCACACGGACACCGAACTCCCCTCCGTCACACGGACACCGGACTCCCCTCCGTCACACGGACACCGGACTCCCTTCTGTCACACAGACACCGGACTCCCCTTCCGTCACACGGACACCGGACTCCCCTCCGTCACGGAGAAACCAGCCTCCCCTCCGACACACGAACACCGGACTCCCTTCTGCCACACGGAAACCAGACTCCCCTCCGTCACACGGACACCGGACTCCCCTCCGTCACACGGAAACCGGACTCCCCTCCGTCACACGGAAACCAGCCTCCCCTCCGCCACGGAGACACCAGACTCCCCTCCGTCACACGGACACCGGACTCCCCTCGGTCACGGAGAAACCGGACTCCCCTCCGTCACGGAGAAACCAGCCTCCCCTCCATCTCACGGACAGCGGACTCCCCTCCGTCACACGGACACTGCCTCCCCTCCCTCACGGACAAACCGGAGTCCCCTCCGTCACAAAGAAACCAGCATCCCCTAGATCACATGGAAACCGGACTCCCCTCCGTCAACACGGGAAACCATCCTCCCCTCCGTCACGGAGAAATCAGCCTCCCCTACGTCACACGGACACCGGACAACCCTCCGTCACACAGACACCGGACTACCCTCCGTCACACGGACACCAGAACTCCCCTCCATCACACGGACACCGGACTCCCTTCCGTCACATGGACACCGGACTCCCCTCCGTCACACGGACACCGGACCTCCCCTCCGTCACACGGACACCGGACTCCCCTCCGTCACACAGACACCAGACTCCCCCTCCGTCACACGGACACCGGACTCGCCTCCGTAACGGAGAAACCAGACTCCCCTCCGTCACACGGACACCGGACTCCGATCTGTCACACGGACACCGGACTCCCCTCGGTCACCCCGGACACCAGCCTCCCCTCCGTCACGGAGACACCAGACTCCCCTCCGTCACACGGACACCGGACTCCCCTCGGTCACGGAGAAACCGGACTCCCCCTCCGTCACGGAGAAACCAGCCTCCCCTCCATCTCACGGACAGCGGACTCCCCTCCGTCACTCGGACACTGCCTCCCCTCCCTCACGGACAAACCGGAGTCCCCTCCGTCACAAAGAAACCAGCCTCCCCTAGATCACATGGAAACCGGACTCCCCTCCGTCACACGGAAACCATCCTCCCTCCGTCACGGAGAAATCAGCCTCCCCTACGTCACACGGACACCGGACAACCCTCCGTCACACAGACACCTGCGTTCCCTCCGTCATGGAGAAACCAGCATCCCCTCTGTCTCACGGAAACAAGCCTCCCCTCCGTCACACGGACGTCGAACTCCCCTCCGTCACATGGAAACCAGACTCCCCTCTGTCACGGAGAAACCAGCCTCCCCTCCATCATAAGGACACCGGACAACCCTCCGTCACACAGACACCTGCCTCCCCTCCATCACAGAGAAACTGGACACCACTCCATCATGGAGAAACCGTACTCCGCTCCATCAAACGGAAACCAGCCCCTCCCTCCATCACAGAGAAACTGGCCTCCACTACGTCACACGGACACCGGACTCCCTTCTGTCACACGGAAACCAGCCTCCCCTCCGTCACGGAGACACCAGACTCCCCTCCGTCACACGGGCACCGGACTCCCTTCTGTCACATGGACACCGGACTCCCTTCCGTCACACGGACACCGGACTACCCTCCGTCACACGGACACCAGACTCCCCTCCATCACACGGACACCGGACTCCCTTCCGTCACATGGACACCGGACTCCCCTCCGTCACACGGACACCGGACTCCCCTCCGTCACACGGACACCGGACTCCCCTCCGTCACACAGACACCAGACTCCCCTCCGTCACACGGACACCGGACTCGCCTCCGTAACGGAGAAACCAGAGTCCCCTCCGTCACACGGACACCGGACTCCGATCTGTCACACGGACACCGGACTCCCCTCCGTCACACGCGAAACCAGCCTCCCCTTCGTCACGGAGAAACCAGCCTCCCCTCCGTCACACGGACACCGGACTCCCCTCGGTCACCCGGACACCAGCCTCCCCTCCGTCACGGCGAAACCAGCCTCCCCTCCGTCACACGGACACCGGACTCCCCTCGGTCACCCGGACACCAGCCTCCCCTCCGTCACACGGACACCGGACTCCCCTCGGTCACCCAGACACCAGCCTCCCCTCCGTCACGGAGAAAACCGGACTCCCCTCCGTCACGGAGAAACCAGCCTCCCGTCCGTCTCACGGACAGCGGACTCCCCTCCGTCACACGGACAGCGCCTCCCCTCCCTCACGGAGAAAACCGGTGTCCCCTACGTCACGAAGAAACCACCCTCCCCTCCATCACATGGACACCGGACTCCCCTCCGTCACACGGACAACGGACTCCCCTCTGTCACGGAGAAACCAGCCTCCCCTCCATCACAAGGACACCGGACAACCCTCCGTCACACAGACACCTGCCTCCCCTCCGTCACAGAGAAACTGGACACCACTCCATCATGGAGAAACCGGACTCCGCTCCATCAAACGGAAACCAGCCTTCCCTCCATCACAGAGAAACTGTCCTCCACTACGTCACACCGGACAACCGGACTCCCTTCTGCCACACGGAAACCAACCTCTCCTCCGTCACACGGAAACCAGCCTCCCCTCCGTCACGGAGACTCCAGATTCCCCTCCGTCACACGGAAACCAGACTCCCCTCCATCACGGAGAAACCAGGCTCCCCTCCGTCACGGAGAAACCAGCCCCCCCCTCCCCCACACGGAAACCGGACTCCCCTCCGTCACACAGACACCAGACTCCCCTCCGTCACACGGACACCAGAATCCCCTCTGTCACACCGGACACCGGACTCCCTTCCGTCTCACGGACACCGGACTCCCCTCCGTCACACGGACACCGGACTCCCCTTCCGTCTCACGGACAGCGGACTCCCCTCCGTCACACGGACACCGCCTCCCCTCTCTCACGGAGAAACCGGAGTCCCCTCCGTCACGAAGAAACCAGCCCTCCCCTCCATCACATGGACACCGGACTCCCCTCCGTCACACGGACAACGGACTCCCCTCAGTCATGGAGAAACTGGCCTCCCCTCCGTCACATGGACAACGGACTCCCTTCTGTGGCACAGACAACAGACTCCCCTCCATCACACGGAAACCATCCTCCCCTCCGCCACGGAAAAACCCGCCTCCCCTCCGACACACGGACACCTGCCTCCCCTCCGTCACGGAGAAACCGGACTCCCCTCCGTCACACTGAAACCGGACTCCCCTCTGTCACAATGAAACCGGTCTCCCCCTCCGTCACAATGAAAACCGGTCTGCCCTCCGTCACACGGACACCGGACTCCCCTCTGTCACACGGAAACCGGACTCCCCTCCGTCACACGGAAACCAGCCTCCCCTCCGTCACGGAGACACCAGACTCCCCTCCGTCACACAGAAACCAGCCTTGCCTCCGTCACGGAGAAACCAGCCTCCCCTCCGTCACACGGACACTGGACTCCCTTCCATCACACAGACACCGGACTCCCCTCCATCACACGGACACCGGACTCCCCTCCGTCATGGAGAAACCAGCCTCCCCTCCGACACACGGACACCGGGACTCCCTTCTGCCACACGGAAACCAGCCTCCCCTCCGTCACAGAGTCACCAGACTCCCCTCCGTCACACGGAAACCCGCCTCCCGTCCGTCTCACGGACAGCGGACTCCCCTCTGTCACACGGACACCGCCTCCCCTCCCTCACGGAGAAACCAGCCTCCCCTCCGTCACGGAGAAACCAGCCTCCCGTCCGTCTTACGGACACCGGACTCCCCTCCGTCACACGGACACCGGACTCCCTTCTGCCACACGGAAACCAGCCTCCCCTCCGTCACGGAGACACCAGAATCCCCTCCGTCACACGGAAACCAGACTCCCCTCCATCACGGAGAAACCAGCCTCCCCTCCGTCACGGAGAAACCAGCCTCCCCTCCCCCACACGGAAACCGGACTCCAGTCCATCACACGGACACCGGACTCCCGTCCGTCTCACGGACACCGCCTCCCCTCCCTCACGGAGAAACAAGCCTCCCCTCCGTCACGGAGAAACCAGCCTCCCCTCCGTCACACGGACACCGGACTCCCTTCCGTCACACGGAAACCAGCCTCCCCTCCGTCACGGAGAAACCAGCCTCCCCTCCGTCACATGGACACCGGACACCCTTCCGTCACACGGACACCGGACTCCCCTCCGTCACACGGACACCGGACTCCCCTCCCACACGGAAACCAGACTCCCCTCCGTCACGGAGACACCGGACTCCCCCTCCATCACACGGACACCGGACTCCCCTCCGTCACACGGACACCGGACTCCCCTCCATCACACGGACACCGGACTCCCCTCCGTCACACGGACACCGGACTCCCCTCCGTCACACGGACACCGGACTCCCTTCTGTCACACAGACACCGGACTCCCTTCCGTCACACGGAAACCAGCCTCCCCTCCGTCACGGAGACACCAGACTCCAGTCCATCACACGGACACCGGACTCCCTTCCGTCACATGGACACCCGACTCCCCTCCGTCACACGGACACCGGACTCCCCTCCGTCACTCGGACACCGGACTCCCCTCCGTCACGCGGACACCGGACTCCCTCCCGTCACACGGAAACCAGCCTCCCCTCCGTCACGGAGACACCAGACTCCAGTCCATCACACAGACACCGGACTCCCCTCCGTCACATGGACACCGGACTCCCCTCCGTCACACGGACACCGGACTCCCCTCTGTCATACGGACACCGGACTCCCTTCTGTCACACAGACACCGGACTCCCTTCCGTCACACGGAAACCAGCCTCCCCTCCGTCACGGAGACACCAGACTCCCCTCCATCACACGGACACCGGACTCCCCTCCGTCACACGGACACCGGACTCCCCTCCGTCACACGGACACCGGACTCCCTTCTGTCACACAGACACCGGACTCCCTTCCGTCACACGGACACCGGACTCCCCTCCGTCACGGAGAAACCAGCCTCCCCTCCGACACACGGACACCGGACTCCCTTCTGCCACACGGAAACCAGACTCCCCTCCGTCACACGGACACCGGACTCCCCTCCGTCACACGGAAACCGGACTCCCCTCCGTCACACGGAAACCAGCCTCCCCTCCGCCACGGAGACACCAGACTCCCCTCCGTCACACGGACACCGGACTCCCCTCGGTCACGGAGAAACCGGACTCCCCTCCGTCACTGAGAAACCAGCCTCCCCTCCATCTCACGGACAGCGGACTCCCCTCCGTCACACGGACACCGCCTCCCCTCCCTCACGGACAAACCGGAGTCCCCTCCGTCACAAAGAAACCAGCCTCCCCTCCGTCACGGAGAAATCAGCCTCCCCTACGTCACACGGACACCGGACAACCCTCCGTCACACAGACACCTGCCTTCCCTCCGTCATGGAGAAACCAGCATCCCCTCTGTCTCACGGAAACCAGCCTCCCCTCCGTCACACGGACGTCGAACTCCCCTCCGTCACATGGAAACCAGACTCCCCTCTGTCACGGAGAAACCAGCCTCCCCTCCATCATAAGGACACCGGACAACCCTCCGTCACACAGACACCTGCCTCCCCTCCATCACAGAGAAACTGGACACCACTCCATCATGGAGAAACCGTACTCCGCTCCATCAAACGGAAACCAGCCCTTCCTCCATCACAGAGAAACTGGCCTCCACTACGTCACACGGACACCGGACTCCCTTCTGTCACACGGAAACCAGCCTCCCCTCCGTCACGGAGACACCAGACTCCCCTCCGTCACACGGGCACCGGACTCCCTTCTGTCACATGGACACCGGACTCCCTTCCGTCACACGGACACCGGACTACCCTCCGTCACACGGACACCGGACTCGCCTCCGTAACGGAGAAACCAGACTCCCCTCCGTCACACGGACACCGGACTCACCTCCGTAACGGAGAAACCAGACTCCCCTCCGTCACACGGACACCGGACTCCGATCTGTCACACGGACACCGGACTCCCCTCCGTCACACGGAAACCAGCCTCCCCTTCGTCACGGAGAAACCAGCCTCCCCTCCGTCACACGGACACCGGACTCCCCTCGGTCACCCGGACACCAGCCTCCCCTCCGTCACGGCGAAACCAGCCTCCCCTCCGTCACACGGACACCGGACTCCCCTCGGTCACCCGTACACCAGCCTCCCCTCCGTCACACGGACACCGGACTCCCCTCGGTCACCCGGACACCAGCCTCCCCTCCGTCACGGAGAAACCGGACTCCCCTCCGTCACGGAGAAACCAGCCTCCCGTCCGTCTCAGGGACAGCGGACTCCCCTCCGTCACACGGACAGCGCCTCCCCTCCCTCACGGAGAAACCGGAGTCCCCTACGTCACGAAGAAACCACCCTCCCCTCCATCACATGGACACCGGACTCCCCTCCGTCACACGGACAACGGACTCCCCTCTGTCACGGAGAAACCAGCCTCCCCTCCATCACAAGGACACCGGACAACCCTCCGTCACACAGACACCTGCCTCCCCTCCGTCACAGAGAAACTGGACACCACTCCATCATGGAGAAACCGGACTCCGCTCCATCAAACGGAAACCAGCCTTCCCTCCATCACAGAGAAACTGTCCTCCACTACGTCACACGGACACCGGACTCCCTTCTGCCACACGGAAACCAACCTCCCCTCCGTCACACGGAAACCAGCCTCCCCTCCGTCACGGAGACACCAGACTCCCCTCCGTCACACGGAAACCAGACTCCCCTCCATCACGGAGAAACCAGGCTCCCCTCCGTCACGGAGAAACCAGCCCCCCCTCCCCCACACGGAAACCGGACTCCCCTCCGTCACACAAACACCAGACTCCCCTCCGTCACACGGACACCAGACTCCCCTCCGTCACACGGACACCGGACTCCCTTCCGTCTCACGGACACCGGACTCCCCTCCGTCACACGGACACCGGACTCCCTTTCGTCTCACGGACAGCGGACTCCCCTCCGTCACACGGACACCGCCTCCCCTCCCTCACGGAGAAACCGGAGTCCCCTCCGTCACACGGGCACCGGACTCCCTTCTGTCACATGGACACCGGACTCCCTTCCGTCACACGGACACCGGACTACCCTCCGTCACACGGACACCAGACTCCCCTCCATCACACAGACACCGGACTCCCTTCCGTCACATGGACACCGGACTCCCCTCCGTCACACGGACACCGGACTCCCCTCCGTCACACGGACACCGGACTCCCCTCCGTCACACAGACACCAGACTCCCCTCCGTCACACGGACACCGGACTCGCCTCCGTAACGGAGAAACCAGACTCCCCTCCGTCACACGGACACCGGACTCCGATCTGTCACACGGACACCGGACTCCCCTCCGTCACACGGAAACCAGCCTCCCCTTCGTCACGGAGAAACCAGCCTCCCGTCCGTCTTACGGACACCGGACTCCCCTCCGTCACACGGACACCGGACTCACTTCTGCCACACGGAAACCAGCCTCCCCTCCGTCACGGAGACACCAGAATCCCCTCTGTCACACGGAAACCAGACTCCCCTCCATCACGGAGAAACCAGCCTCCCCTCCGTCACGGAGAAACCAGCCTCCCCTCCCCCACACGGAAACCGGACTCCAGTCCATCACACGGACACCGAACTCCCGTCCGTCTCACGGACACCGCCTCCCCTCCCTCACGGAGAAACAAGCCTCCCCTCCGTCACGGAGAAACCAGCCTCCCCTCCGTCACACGGACACCGGACTCCCTTCCGTCACACGGAAACCAGCCTCCCCTCCGTCACGGAGAAACCAGCCTCCCCTCCGTCACATGGACACCGGACACCCTTCCGTCACACGGACACCGGACTCCCCTCCGTCACACGGACACCGGACTCCCCTCCCACACGGAAACCAGACTCCCCTCCGTCACGGAGACACCGGACTCCCCTCCATCACACGGACACCGGACTCCCCTCCGTCACACGGACACCGGACTCCCCTCCATCACACGGACACCGGACTCCCCTCCGTCACACGGACACCGGACTCCCCTCCGTCACACGGACACCGGACTCCCTTCTGTCACACAGACACCGGACTCCCTTCCGTCACACGGAAACCAGCCTCCCCTCCGTCACGGAGACACCAGACTCCAGTCCATCACACGGACACCGGACTCCCTTCCGTCACATGGACACCCGACTCCCCTCCGTCACACGGACACCGGACTCCCCTCCGTCACTCGGACACCGGACTCCCCTCCGTCACGCGGACACCGGACTCCCTCCCGTCACACGGAAACCAGCCTCCCCTCCGTCACGGAGACACCAGACTCCAGTCCATCACACAGACACCGGACTCCCCTCCGTCACATGGACACCGGACTCCCCTCCGTCACACGGACACCGGACTCCCCTCTGTCACACGGACACCGGACTCCCTTCTGTCACACAGACACCGGACTCCCTTCCGTCACACGGAAACCAGCCTCCCCTCCGTCACGGAGACACCAGACTCCCCTCCATCACACGGACACCGGACTCCCCTCCGTCACACGGACACCGGACTCCCCTCCGTCACACGGACACCGGACTCCCTTCTGTCACACAGACACCGGACTCCCTTCCGTCACACGGACACCGGACTCCCCTCCGTCACGGAGAAACCAGCCTCCCCTCCGACACACGGACACCGGACTCCCTTCTGCCACACGGAAACCAGACTCCCCTCCGTCACACGGACACCGGACTCCCCTCCGTCACACGGAAACCGGACTCCCCTCCGTCACACGGAAACCAGCCTCCCCTCCGCCACGGAGACACCAGACTCCCCTCCGTCACACGGACACCGGACTCCCCTCCCACACGGAAACCAGACTCCCCTCCGTCACGGAGACACCGGACTCCCCTCCATCACACGGACACCGGACTCCCCCTCCGTCACACGGACACCGGACTCCCCTCCATCACACGGACACCGGACTCCCCTCCGTCACACGGACACCGGACTCCCCTCCGTCACACGGACACCGGACTCCCTTCTGTCACACAGACACCGGACTCCCTTCCGTCACACGGAAACCAGCCTCCCCTCCGTCACGGAGACACCAGACTCCAGTCCATCACACGGACACCGGACTCCCTTCCGTCACATGGACACCCGACTCCCCTCCGTCACACGGACACCGGACTCCCCTCCGTCACTCGGACACCGGACTCCCCTCCGTCACGCGGACACCGGACTCCCTCCCGTCACACGGAAACCAGCCTCCCCTCCGTCACGGAGACACCAGACTCCAGTCCATCACACAGACACCGGACTCCCCTCCGTCACATGGACACCGGACTCCCCTCCGTCACACGGACACCGGACTCCCCTCTGTCACACGGACACCGGACTCCCTTCTGTCACACAGACACCGGACTCCCTTCCGTCACACGGAAACCAGCCTCCCCTCCGTCACGGAGACACCAGACTCCCCTCCATCACACGGACACCGGACTCCCCTCCGTCACACGGACACCGGACTCCCCTCCGTCACACGGACACCGGACTCCCTTCTGTCACACAGACACCGGACTCCCTTCCGTCACACGGACACCGGACTCCCCTCCGTCACGGAGAAACCAGCCTCCCCTCCGACACACGGACACCGGACTCCCTTCTGCCACACGGAAACCAGACTCCCCTCCGTCACACGGACACCGGACTCCCCTCCGTCACACGGAAACCGGACTCCCCCTCCGTCACACGGAAACCAGCCTCCCCTCCGCCACGGAGACACCAGACTCCCCTCCGTCACACGGACACCGGACTCCCCCTCGGTCACGGAGAAACCGGACTCCCCCTCCGTCACTGAGAAACCAGCCTCCCCTCCATCTCACAGGACAGCGGACTCCCCTCCGTCACACGGACACCGCCTCCCCTCCCTCACGGACAAACCGGAGTCCCCTCCGTCACAAAGAAACCAGCCTCCCCTCCGTCACGGAGAAATCAGCCTCCCCTACGTCACACCGGACACCGGACAACCCTCCGTCACACAGACACCTGCCTTCCCTCCGTCATGGAGAAACCAGCATCCCCTCTGTCTCACGGACACCGGACTCCCCTCCGTCACACAGACACCGGACTACCCTCCGTCACACGGACACCGGACACCCCTCCGTCACGCAGAAACCAGCCTCCCCTCCGACACACGGACACCAGACTCCCCTCCGTCACACGGAAACCAGCCTCCCCTTCGTCACGGAGAAACCAGCCTCCCCTCCGTCACACGGACACCGGACTCCCCTCTGTCACCCGGACACCAGCCTCCCCTCCGTCGCGGAGAAACCGGACTCCCCTCCGTCACGGAGAAACCAGCCTCCCGTCCGTCTCAGGGACAGCGGTCTCCCCTCCGTCACACGGACAGCGCCTCCCCTCCCTCACGGAGAAACCGGAGTCCCCTACGTCACGAAGAAACCACCCTCCCCTCCATCACATGGACACCGGACTCCCCTCCGTCACACGGACAACGGACTCCCCTCTGTCACGGAGAAACCAGCCTCCCCTCCATCACAAGGACACCGGACAACCCTCCGTCACACAGACACCTGCCTCCCCTCCGTCACAGAGAAACTGGACACCACTCCATCATGGAGAAACCGGACTCCGCTCCATCAAACGGAAACCAGCCTTCCCTCCATCACAGAGAAACTGTCCTCCACTACGTCACACGGACACCGGACTCCCTTCTGCCACACGGAAACCAACCTCCCCTCCGTCACACGGAAACCAGCCTCCCCTCCGTCACGGAGACACCAGACTCCCCTCCGTCACACGGAAACCAGACTCCCCTCCATCACGGAGAAACCAGGCTCCCCTCCGTCACGGAGAAACCAGCCCCCCCTCCCCCACACGGAAACCGGACTCCCCTCCGTCACACAAACACCAGACTCCCCTCCGTCACACGGACACCAGACTCCCCTCCGTCACACGGACACCGGACTCCCTTCCGTCTCACGGACACCGGACTCCCCTCCGTCACACGGACACCGGACTCCCTTTCGTCTCACGGACAGCGGACTCCCCTCCGTCACACGGACACCGCCTCCCCTCCCTCACGGAGAAACCGGAGTCCCCTCCGTCACACGGGCACCGGACTCCCTTCTGTCACATGGACACCGGACTCCCTTCCGTCACACGGACACCGGACTACCCTCCGTCACACGGACACCAGACTCCCCTCCATCACACAGACACCGGACTCCCTTCCGTCACATGGACACCGGACTCCCCTCCGTCACACGGACACCGGACTCCCCTCCGTCACACGGACACCGGACTCCCCTCCGTCACACAGACACCAGACTCCCCTCTGTCACACGGAAACCAGACTCCCCTCCATCACGGAGAAACCAGCCTCCCCTCCGTCACGGAGAAACCAGCCTCCCCTCCCCCACACGGAAACCGGACTCCAGTCCATCACACGGACACCGAACTCCCGTCCGTCTCACGGACACCGCCTCTCCCTCCCTCACGGAGAAACAAGCCTCCCCTCCGTCACGGAGAAACCAGCCTCCCCTCCGTCACACGGACACCGGACTCCCTTCCGTCACACGGAAACCAGCCTCCCCTCCGTCACGGAGAAACCAGCCTCCCCTCCGTCACATGGACACCGGACACCCTTCCGTCACACGGACACCGGACTCCCCTCCGTCACACGGACACCGGACTCCCCTCCCACACGGAAACCAGACTCCCCTCCGTCACGGAGACACCGGACTCCCCTCCATCACACGGACACCGGACTCCCCTCCGTCACACGGACACCGGACTCCCCTCCATCACACGGACACCGGACTCCCCTCCGTCACACGGACACCGGACTCCCCTCCGTCACACGGACACCGGACTCCCTTCTGTCACACAGACACCGGACTCCCCTTCCGTCACACGGAAACCAGCCTCCCCTCCGTCACGGAGACACCAGACTCCAGTCCATCACACGGACACCGGACTCCCTTCCGTCACATGGACACCCGACTCCCCTCCGTCACACGGACACCGGACTCCCCTCCGTCACTCGGACACCGGACTCCCCTCCGTCACGCGGACACCGGACTCCCTCCCGTCACACGGAAACCAGCCTCCCCTCCGTCACGGAGACACCAGACTCCAGTCCATCACACAGACACCGGACTCCCCTCCGTCACATGGACACCGGACTCCCCCTCCGTCACACGGACACCGGACTCCCCTCTGTCACACGGACACCGGACTCCCTTCTGTCACACAGACACCGGACTCCCTTCCGTCACACGGAAACCAGCCTCCCCTCCGTCACGGAGACACCAGACTCCCCTCCATCACACGGACACCGGACTCCCCTCCGTCACACGGACACCGGACTCCCCACCGTCACACGGACACCGGACTCCCTTCTGTCACACAGACACCGGACTCCCTTCCGTCACACGGACACCGGACTCCCCTCCGTCACGGAGAAACCAGCCTCCCCTCCGACACACGGACACCGGACTCCCTTCTGCCACACGGAAACCAGACTCCCCTCCGTCACACGGACACCGGACTCCCCTCCGTCACACGGAAACCGGACTCCCCTCCGTCACACGGAAACCAGCCTCCCCTCCGCCACGGAGACACCAGACTCCCCTCCGTCACACGGACACCGGACTCCCCTCGGTCACGGAGAAACCGGACTCCCCTCCGTCACTGAGAAACCAGCCTCCCCTCCATCTCACGGACAGCGGACTCCCCTCCGTCACACGGACACCGCCTCCCCTCCCTCACGGACAAACCGGAGTCCCCTCCGTCACAAAGAAACCAGCCTCCCCTCCGTCACGGAGAAATCAGCCTCCCCTACGTCACACGGACACCGGACAACCCTCCGTCACACAGACACCTGCCTTCCCTCCGTCATGGAGAAACCAGCATCCCCTCTGTCTCACGGAAACCAGCCTCCCCTCCGTCACACGGACGTCGAACTCCCCTCCGTCACATGGAAACCAGACTCCCCTCTGTCACGGAGAAACCAGCCTCCCCTCCATCATAAGGACACCGGACAACCCTCCGTCACACAGACACCTGCCTCCCCTCCATCACAGAGAAACTGGACACCACTCCATCATGGAGAAACCGTACTCCGCTCCATCAAACGGAAACCAGCCCTTCCTCCATCACAGAGAAACTGGCCTCCACTACGTCACACGGACACCGGACTCCCTTCTGTCACACGGAAACCAGCCTCCCCTCCGTCACGGAGACACCAGACTCCCCTCCGTCACACGGGCACCGGACTCCCTTCTGTCACATGGACACCGGACTCCCTTCCGTCACACGGACACCGGACTACCCTCCGTCACACGGACACCGGACTCGCCTCCGTAACGGAGAAACCAGACTCCCCTCCGTCACACGGACACCGGACTCGGTCACACGGACACCGGACTCCGATCTGTCACACGGACACCGGACTCCCCTCCGTCACACGGAAACCAGCCTCCCCTTCGTCACGGAGAAACCAGCCTCCCCTCCGTCACACGGACACCGGACTCCCCTCGGTCACCCGGACACCAGCCTCCCCTCCGTCACGGCGAAACCAGCCTCCCCTCCGTCACACGGACACCGGACTCCCCTCGGTCACCCGTACACCAGCCTCCCCTCCCGTCACACGGACACCGGACTCCCCTCGGTCACCCAGACACCAGCCTCCCCTCCGTCACGGAGAAACCGGACTCCCCTCCGTCACGGAGAAACCAGCCTCCCGTCCGTCTCAGGGACAGCGGACTCCCCTCCGTCACACGGACAGCGCCTCCCTCCCTCACGGAGAAACCGGAGTCCCCTACGTCACGAAGAAACCACCCTCCCCTCCATCACATGGACACCGGACTCCCCTCCGTCACACGGACAACGGACTCCCCTCTGTCACGGAGAAACCAGCCTCCCCTCCATCACAAGGACACCGGACAACCCTCCGTCACACAGACACCTGCCTCCCCTCCGTCACAGAGAAACTGGACACCACTCCATCATGGAGAAACCGGACTCCGCTCCATCAAACGGAAACCAGCCTTCCTCCATCACAGAGAAACTGTCCTCCACTACGTCACACGGACACGGACTCCCTTCTGCCACACGGAAACCAACCTCCCCTCCGTCACACGGGAAACCAGCCTCCCCTCCGTCACGGAGACACCAGACTCCCCTCCGTCACACGGAAACCAGACTCCCCTCCATCACGGAGAAACCAGGCTCCCCTCCGTCACGGGAGAAACCAGCCCCCCCTCCCCCACACGGAAACCGGACTCCCCTCCGTCAAACAAACACCAGACTCCCCTCCGTCACACGGACACCAGACTCCCCTCCGTCACACGGACACCGGACCTCCCTTCCGTCTCACGGACACCGGACTCCCCTCCGTCACACGGACACCGGACTCCCTTTCGTCTCACGGACAGCGGACTCCCCTCCGTCACAACGGACACCGCCTCCCCTCCCTCACGGAGAAACCGGAGTCCCCTCCGTCACACGGGCACCGGACTCCCTTCTGTCACATGGACACCGGACTCCCTTCCGTCACACGGACACCGGACTACCCTCCGTCACACGGACACCAGACTCCCTCCATCACACAGACACCGGACTCCCTCCGTCACATGGACACCGGACTCCCCTCCGTCACACGGACACCGGACTCCCCTCCGTCACACGGACACCGGACTCCCCTCCGTCACACAGACACCAGACTCCCCTCCGTCACACGGACCACCGGACTCGCCTCCGTAACGGAGAAACCAGACTCCCCTCCGTCACACGGACACCGGACTCCGATCTGTCACACGGACACCGGACTCCCCTCCGTCACACGGAAACCAGCCTCCCCTTCGTCACGGAGAAACCAGCCTCCCCTCCGTCACACGGACACCGGACTCCCCTCGGTCACCCGGACACCAGCCTCCCCTCCGTCACGGCGAAACCAGCCTCCCCTCCGTCACACAGAAACCAGCCTCCCCTCCGTCACGGAGACACCAGACTCCCCTCCGTCACACGGAAACCAGACTCCCCTCCATCACGGAGAAACCAGGCTCCCCTCCGTCACGGAGAAACCAGCCCCCCCTCCCCCACACGGAAACCGGACTCCCCTCCGTCACACAAACACCAGACTCCCCTCCGTCACACGGACACCAGACTCCCCTCCGTCACACGGACACCGGACTCCCTTCCGTCTCACGGACACCGGACTCCCCTCCGTCACACGGACACCGGACTCCCTTTCGTCTCACGGACAGCGGACTCCCCTCCGTCACACGGACACCGCCTCCCCTCCCTCACGGAGAAACCGGAGTCCCCTCCGTCACACGGGCACCGGACTCCCTTCTGTCACATGGACACCGGACTCCCTTCCGTCACACGGACACCGGACTACCCTCCGTCACACGGACACCAGACTCCCCTCCATCACACAGACACCGGACTCCCTTCCGTCACATGGACACCGGACTCCCCTCCGTCACACGGACACCGGACTCCCCTCCGTCACACGGACACCGGACTCCCTCCGTCACACAGACACCAGACTCCCCTCCGTCACACGGACACCGGACTCGCCTCCGTAACGGAGAAACCAGACTCCCCTCCGTCACACGGACACCGGACTCCGATCTGTCACACGGACACCGGACTCCCCTCCGTCACACGGAAACCAGCCTCCCCTTCGTCACGGAGAAACCAGCCTCCCCTCCGTCACACGGACACCGGACTCCCCTCGGTCACCCGGACACCAGCCTCCCCTCCGTCACGGCGAAACCAGCCTCCCCTCCGTCACACGGACACCGGACTCCCCTCGGTCACCCGGACACCAGCCTCCCCTCCGTCACACGGACACCGGACTCCCCTCGGTCACCCAGACACCAGCCTCCCCTCCGTCACGGAGAAACCGGACTCCCCTCTCTCACGGAGAAACCAGCCTCCCGTCCGTCTCACGTACAGCGGACTCCCCTCCGTCACACGGACAGCGCCTCCCCTCCCTCACGGAGAAACCGGAGTCCCCTACGTCACGAAGAAACCACCCTCCCCTCCATCACATGGACACCGGACTCCCCTCCGTCACACGGACAACGGACTCCCCTCTGTCACGGAGAAACCAGCCTCCCCTCCATCACAAGGACACCGGACAACCCTCCGTCACACAGACACCTGCCTCCCCTCCGTCACAGAGAAACTGGACACCACTCCATCATGGAGAAACCGGACTCCGCTCCATCAAACGGAAACCAGCCTTCCCTCCATCACAGAGAAACTGTCCTCCACTACGTCACACGGACACCGGACTCCCTTCTGCCACACGGAAACCAACCTCCCCTCCGTCACACGGAAACCAGCCTCCCCTCCGTCACGGAGACACCAGACTCCCCTCCGTCACACGGAAACCAGACTCCCCTCCATCACGGAGAAACCAGGCTCCCCTCCGTCACGGAGAAACCAGCCCCCCCCTCCCCCACACGGAAACCGGACTCCCCTCCGTCACACAAACACCAGACTCCCCTCCGTCACACGGACACCAGACTCCCCTCCGTCACACGGACACCGGACTCCCTTCCGTCTCACGGACACCGGACTCCCCTCTGTCACACGGACACCGGACTCCCTTCCGTCTCACGGACACCAGAATCCCCTCTGTCACACGGACACCGGACTCCCTTCCGTCTCACGGACAGCGGACTCCCCTCCGTCACACGGACACCGCCTCCCCTCTCTCACGGAGAAACCGGAGTCCCCTCCGTCACGAAGAAACCAGCCTCCCCTCCATCACATGGACACCGGACTCCCCTCCGTCACACGGACAACGGACTCCCCTCAGTCATGGAGAAACTGGCCTCCCCTCCGTCACATGGACAACGGACTCCCTTCTGTGGCACAGACAACAGACTCCCCTCCATCACACGGAAACCATCCTCCCCTCCGCCACGGAGAAACCCGCCTCCCCTCCGACACACGGACACCTGCCTCCCCTCCGTCACGGAGAAACCGGACTCCCCGCCGTCACACTGAAACCGGACTCCCCTCTGTCACAATGAAACCGGTCTCCCCTCCGTCACGGAGAAACCAGCCTCCCCTCCGTCACACGGACACCGGACTCACCTCGGTCACCCGGACACCAGCCTCCCCTCCGTCACGGCGAAACCAGCCTCCCCTCCGTCACACGGACACCGGACTCCCCTCGGTCACCCGGACACCAGCCTCCCCTCCGTCACACGGACACCGGACTCCCCTCGGTCACCCAGACACCAGCCTCCCCTCCGTCACGGAGAAACCGGACTCCCCTCTGTCACGGAGAAACCAGCCTCCCGTCCGTCTCACGGACAGCGGACTCCCCTCCGTCACACGGACAGCGCCTCCCCTCCCTCACGGAGAAACCGGAGTCCCCTACGTCACGAAGAAACCACCCTCCCCTCCATCACATGGACACCGGACTCCCCTCCGTCACACGGACAACGGACTCCCCTCTGTCACGGAGAAACCAGCCTCCCCTCCATCACAAGGACACCGGACAACCCTCCGTCACACAGACACCTGCCTCCCCTCCGTCACAGAGAAACTGGACACCACTCCATCATGGAGAAACCGGACTCCGCTCCATCAAACGGAAACCAGCCTTCCCTCCATCACAGAGAAACTGTCCTCCACTACGTCACACGGACACCGGACTCCCTTCTGCCACACGGAAACCAACCTCTCCTCCGTCACACGGAAACCAGCCTCCCCTCCGTCACGGAGACTCCAGATTCCCCTCCGTCACACGGAAACCAGACTCCCCTCCATCACGGAGAAACCAGGCTCCCCTCCGTCACGGAGAAACCAGCCCCCCCTCACCCACACGGAAACCGGACTCCCCTCCGTCACACAGACACAAGACTCCCCTCCGTCACACGGACACCAGAATCCCCTCTGTCACACGGACACCGGACTCCCTTCCGTCTCACGGACACCAGAATCCCCTCTGTCACACGGACACCGGACTCCCTTCCGTCTCACGGACAGCGGACTCCCCTCCGTCACACGGACACCGCCTCCCCTCTCTCACGGAGAAACCGGAGTCCCCTCCGTCACGAAGAAACCAGCCTCCCCTCCATCACATGGACACCGGACTCCCCTCCGTCACACGGACAACGGACTCCCCTCAGTCATGGAGAAACTGGCCTCCCCTCCGTCACATGGACAACGGACTCCCTTCTGTGGCACAGACAACAGACTCCCCTCCATCACACGGAAACCATCCTCCCCTCCGCCACGGAGAAACCCGCCTCCCCTCCGACACACGGACACCTGCCTCCCCTCCGTCACGGAGAAACCGGACTCCCCTCCGTCACACTGAAACCGGACTCCCCTCTGTCACAATGAAACCGGTCTCCCCTCCGTCACAATGAAACCGGTCTGCCCTCCGTCACACGGACACCGGACTCCCCTCTGTCACACGGAAACCGGACTCCCCTCCGTCACACGGAAACCAGCCTCCCCTCCGTCACGGAGACACCAGACTCCCCTCCGTCACACAGAAACCAGCCTTGCCTCCGTCACGGAGAAACCAGCCTCCCCTCCGTCACACGGACACTGGACTCCCTTCCATCACACAGACACCGGACTCCCCTCCATCACACGGACACCGGACTCCCCTCCGTCATGGAGAAACCAGCCTCCCCTCCGACACACGGACACCGGACTCCCTTCTGCCACACGGAAACCAGCCTCCCCTCCGTCACAGAGACACCAGACTCCCCTCCGTCACACGGAAACCCGCCTCCCGTCCGTCTCACGGACAGCGGACTCCCCTCTGTCACACGGACACCGCCTCCCTTCCCTCACGGAGAAACCAGCTTCCCCTCCGTCACGGAGAAACCAGCCTCCCGTCCGTCTTACGGACACCGGACTCCCCTCCGTCACACGGACACCGGACTCACTTCTGCCACACGGAAACCAGCCTCCCCTCCGTCACGGAGACACCAGAATCCCCTCTGTCACACGGAAACCAGACTCCCCTCCATCACGGAGAAACCAGCCTCCCCTCCGTCACGGAGAAACCAGCCTCCCCTCCCCCACACGGAAACCGGACTCCAGTCCATCACACGGACACCGAACTCCCGTCCGTCTCACGGACACCGCCTCCCCTCCCTCACGGAGAAACAAGCCTCCCCTCCGTCACGGAGAAACCAGCCTCCCCTCCGTCACACGGACACCGGACTCCCTTCCGTCACACGGAAACCAGCCTCCCCTCCGTCACGGAGAAACCAGCCTCCCCTCCGTCACATGGACACCGGACACCCTTCCGTCACACGGACACCGGACTCCCCTCCGTCACACGGACACCGGACTCCCCTCCCACACGGAAACCAGACTCCCCTCCGTCACGGAGACACCGGACTCCCCTCCATCACACGGACACCGGACTCCCCTCCGTCACACGGACACCGGACTCCCCTCCATCACACGGACACCGGACTCCCCTCCGTCACACGGACACCGGACTCCCTTCTGTCACACAGACACCGGACTCCCTTCCGTCACACGGAAACCAGCCTCCCCTCCGTCACGGAGACACCAGACTCCAGTCCATCACACGGACACCGGACTCCCTTCCGTCACATGGACACCCGACTCCCCTCCGTCACACGGACACCGGACTCCCCTCCGTCACTCGGACACCGGACTCCCCTCCGTCACGCGGACACCGGACTCCCTCCCGTCACACGGAAACCAGCCTCCCCTCCGTCACGGAGACACCAGACTCCAGTCCATCACACAGACACCGGACTCCCCTCCGTCACATGGACACCGGACTCCCCTCCGTCACACGGACACCGGACTCCCCTCTGTCACACGGACACCGGACTCCCTTCTGTCACACAGACACCGGACTCCCTTCCGTCACACGGAAACCAGCCTCCCCTCCGTCACGGAGACACCAGACTCCCCTCCATCACACGGACACCGGACTCCCCTCCGTCACACGGACACCGGACTCCCCTCCGTCACACGGACACCGGACTCCCTTCTGTCACACAGACACCGGACTCCCTTCCGTCACACGGACACCGGACTCCCCTCCGTCACGGAGAAACCAGCCTCCCCTCCGACACACGGACACCGGACTCCCTTCTGCCACACGGAAACCAGACTCCCCTCCGTCACACGGACACCGGACTCCCCTCCGTCACACGGAAACCGGACTCCCCTCCGTCACACGGAAACCAGCCTCCCCTCCGCCACGGAGACACCAGACTCCCCTCCGTCACACGGACACCGGACTCCCCTCGGTCACGGAGAAACCGGACTCCCCTCCGTCACTGAGAAACCAGCCTCCCCTCCATCTCACGGACAGCGGACTCCCCTCCGTCACACGGACACCGCCTCCCCTCCCTCACGGACAAACCGGAGTCCCCTCCGTCACAAAGAAACCAGCCTCCCCTCCGTCACGGAGAAATCAGCCTCCCCTACGTCACACGGACACCGGACAACCCTCCGTCACACAGACACCTGCCTTCCCTCCGTCATGGAGAAACCAGCATCCCCTCTGTCTCACGGAAACCAGCCTCCCCTCCGTCACACGGACGTCGAACTCCCCTCCGTCACATGGAAACCAGACTCCCCTCTGTCACGGAGAAACCAGCCTCCCCTCCATCATAAGGACACCGGACAACCCTCCGTCACACAGACACCTGCCTCCCCTCCATCACAGAGAAACTGGACACCACTCCATCATGGAGAAACCGTACTCCGCTCCATCAAACGGAAACCAGCCCTTCCTCCATCACAGAGAAACTGGCCTCCACTACGTCACACGGACACCGGACTCCCTTCTGTCACACGGAAACCAGCCTCCCCTCCGTCACGGAGACACCAGACTCCCCTCCGTCACACGGGCACCGGACTCCCTTCTGTCACATGGACACCGGACTCCCTTCCGTCACACGGACACCGGACTACCCTCCGTCACACGGACACCGGACTCGCCTCCGTAACGGAGAAACCAGACTCCCCTCCGTCACACGGACACCGGACTCGCCTCCGTAACGGAGAAACCAGACTCCCCTCCGTCACACGGACACCGGACTCCGATCTGTCACACGGACACCGGACTCCCCTCCGTCACACGGAAACCAGCCTCCCCTTCGTCACGGAGAAACCAGCCTCCCCTCCGTCACACGGACACCGGACTCCCCTCGGTCACCCGGACACCAGCCTCCCCTCCGTCACGGCGAAACCAGCCTCCCCTCCGTCACACGGACACCGGACTCCCCTCGGTCACCCGTACACCAGCCTCCCCTCCGTCACACGGACACCGGACTCCCCTCGGTCACCCAGACACCAGCCTCCCCTCCGTCACGGAGAAACCGGACTCCCCTCCGTCACACGGACACCGGACTCCCTTCCGTCTCACGGACAGCGGACTCCCCTCCGTCACACGGACACCGCCTCCCCTCTCTCACGGAGAAACCGGAGTCCCCTCCGTCACGAAGAAACCAGCCTCCCCTCCATCACATGGACACCGGACTCCCCTCCGTCACACGGACAACGGACTCCCCTCAGTCATGGAGAAACTGGCCTCCCCTCCGTCACATGGACAACGGACTCCCTTCTGTGGCACAGACAACAGACTCCCCTCCATCACACGGAAACCATCCTCCCCTCCGCCACGGAGAAACCCGCCTCCCCTCCGACACACGGACACCTGCCTCCCCTCCGTCACGGAGAAACCGGACTCCCCTCCGTCACACTGAAACCGGACTCCCCTCTGTCACAATGAAACCGGTCTCCCCTCCGTCACAATGAAACCGGTCTGCCCTCCGTCACACGGACACCGGACTCCCCTCTGTCACACGGAAACCGGACTCCCCTCCGTCACACGGAAACCAGCCTCCCCTCCGTCACGGAGACACCAGACTCCCCTCCGTCACGGAGACACCGGACTCCCCTCCATCACACGGACAACGGACTCCCCAGCGTCACACGGACACCGGACTCCCCTCCATCACACGGACACCGGACTCCCCTCCGTCACACGGACACCGGACTCCCTTCTGTCACACAGACACCGGACTCCCTTCCGTCACACGGAAACCAGCCTCCCCTCCGTCACGGAGACACCAGACTCCAGTCCATCACACGGACACCGGACTCCCTTCCGTCACATGGACACCCGACTCCCCTCCGTCACACGGACACCGGACTCCCCTCCGTCACTCGGACACCGGACTCCCCTCCGTCACGCGGACACCGGACTCCCTCCCGTCACACGGAAACCAGCCTCCCCTCCGTCACGGAGACACCAGACTCCAGTCCATCACACAGACACCGGACTCCCCTCCGTCACATGGACACCGGACTCCCCTCCGTCACACGGACACCGGACTCCCCTCTGTCACACGGACACCGGACTCCCTTCTGTCACACAGACACCGGACTCCCTTCCGTCACACGGAAACCAGCCTCCCCTCCGTCACGGAGACACCAGACTCCCCTCCATCACACGGACACCGGACTCCCCTCCGTCACACGGACACCGGACTCCCCTCCGTCACACGGACACCGGACTCCCTTCTGTCACACAGACACCGGACTCCCTTCTGCCACACGGAAACCAGACTCCCCTCCGTCACACGGACACCGGACTCCCCTCCGTCACACGGAAACCGGACTCCCCTCCGTCACACGGAAACCAGCCTCCCCTCCGCCACGGAGACACCAGACTCCCCTCCGTCACACGGACACCGGACTCCCCCTCGGTCACGGAGAAACCGGACTCCCCTCCGTCACTGAGAAACCAGCCTCCCCTCCATCTCACGGACAGCGGACTCCCCTCCGTCACACGGACACCGCCTCCCCTCCCTCACGGACAAACCGGAGTCCCCTCCGTCACAAAGAAACCAGCCTCCCCTCCGTCACGGAGAAATCAGCCTCCCCTACGTCACACGGACACCGGACAACCCTCCGTCACACAGACACCTGCCTTCCCTCCGTCATGGAGAAACCAGCATCCCCTCTGTCTCACGGAAACCAGCCTCCCCTCCGTCACACGGACGTCGAACTCCCCTCCGTCACATGGAAACCAGACTCCCCTCTGTCACGGAGAAACCAGCCTCCCCTCCATCATAAGGACACCGGACAACCCTCCGTCACACAGACACCTGCCTCCCCTCCATCACAGAGAAACTGGACACCACTCCATCATGGAGAAACCGTACTCCGCTCCATCAAACGGAAACCAGCCCTTCCTCCATCACAGAGAAACTGGCCTCCACTACGTCACACGGACACCGGACTCCCTTCTGTCACACGGAAACCAGCCTCCCCTCCGTCACGGAGACACCAGACTCCCCTCCGTCACACGGGCACCGGACTCCCTTCTGTCACATGGACACCGGACTCCCTTCCGTCACACGGACACCGGACTACCCTCCGTCACACGGACACCGGACTCGCCTCCGTAACGGAGAAACCAGACTCCCCTCCGTCACACGGACACCGGACTCGCCTCCGTAACGGAGAAACCAGACTCCCCTCCGTCACACGGACACCGGACTCCGATCTGTCACACGGACACCGGACTCCCCTCCGTCACACGGAAACCAGCCTCCCCTTCGTCACGGAGAAACCAGCCTCCCCTCCGTCACACGGACACCGGACTCCCCTCGGTCACCCGGACACCAGCCTCCCCTCCGTCACGGCGAAACCAGCCTCCCCTCCGTCACACGGACACCGGACTCCCCTCGGTCACCCGTACACCAGCCTCCCCTCCGTCACACGGACACCGGACTCCCCTCGGTCACCCAGACACCAGCCTCCCCTCCGTCACGGAGAAACCGGACTCCCCTCCGTCACACGGACACCGGACTCCCTTCCGTCTCACGGACAGCGGACTCCCCTCCGTCACACGGACACCGCCTCCCCTCTCTCACGGAGAAACCGGAGTCCCCTCCGTCACGAAGAAACCAGCCTCCCCTCCATCACATGGACACCGGACTCCCCTCCGTCACACGGACAACGGACTCCCCTCAGTCATGGAGAAACTGGCCTCCCCTCCGTCACATGGACAACGGACTCCCTTCTGTGGCACAGACAACAGACTCCCCTCCATCACACGGAAACCATCCTCCCCTCCGCCACGGAGAAACCCGCCTCCCCTCCGACACACGGACACCTGCCTCCCCTCCGTCATGGAGAAACCAGCCTCCCCTCCGACACACGGACACCGGACTCCCTTCTGCCACACGGAAACCAGCCTCCCCTCCGTCACGGAGACACCAGACTCCCCTCCGTCACACGGAAACCCGCCTCCCGTCCGTCTCACGGACAGCGAACTCCCCTCTGTCACACGGACACCGCCTCCCCTCCCTCACGGAGAAACCAGCCTCCCCTCCGTCACGGAGAAACCAGCCTCCCGTCCGTCTTACGGACACCGGACTCCCCTCCGTCACACGGACACCGGACTCCCTTCTGCCACACGGAAACCAGCCTCCCCTCCGTCACGGAGACACCAGAATCCCCTCCGTCACACGGAAACCAGACTCCCCTCCATCACGGAGAAACCAGCCTCCCCTCCGTCACGGAGAAACCAGCCTCCCCTCCCCCACACGGAAACCGGACTCCAGTCCATCACACGGACACCGGACTCCCGTCCGTCACACGGAAACCAGCCTCCCCTCCGTCACATGGACACCGGACACCCTTCCGTCACACGGACACCGGACTCCCCTCCGTCACACGGACACCGGACTCCCCTCCCACACGGAAACCAGACTCCCCTCCGTCACGGAGACACCGGACTCCCCTCCATCACACGGACACCGGACTCCCCTCCGTCACACGGACACCGGACTCCCCTCCATCACACGGACACCGGACTCCCCTCCGTCACACGGACACCGGACTCCCTTCCGTCACACGGAAACCAGCCTCCCCTCCGTCACGGAGACACCAGACTCCAGTCCATCACACGGACACCGGACTCCCTTCCGTCACATGGACACCCGACTCCCCTCCGTCACACGGACACCGGACTCCCCTCCGTCACTCGGACACCGGACTCCCCTCCGTCACGCGGACACCGGACTCCCTCCCGTCACACGGAAACCATCCTCCCCTCCGTCACGGAGACACCAGACTCCAGTCCATCACACAGACACCGGACTCCCCTCCGTCACATGGACACCGGACTCCCCTCCGTCACACGGACACCGGACTCCCCTCTGTCATACGGACACCGGACTCCCTTCTGTCACACAGACACCGGACTCCCTTCCGTCACACGGAAACCAGCCTCCCCTCCGTCACGGAGACACCAGACTCCCCTCCATCACACGGACACCGAACTCCCCTCCGTCACACGGACACCGGACTCCCCTCCGTCACACGGACACCGGACTCCCTTCTGTCACACAGACACCGGACTCCCTTCCGTCACACGGACACCGGACTCCCCTCCGTCACGGAGAAACCAGCCTCCCCTCCGACACACGAACACCGGACTCCCTTCTGCCACACGGAAACCAGACTCCCCTCCGTCACACGGACACCGGACTCCCCTCCGTCACACGGACACCGGACTCCCCTCCGTCACACGGACACCGGACTCCCTTCTGTCACACAGACACCGGACTCCCTTCTGCCACACGGAAACCAGACTCCCCTCCGTCACACGGACACCGGACTCCCCTCCGTCACACGGAAACCGGACTCCCCTCCGTCACACGGAAACCAGCCTCCCCTCCGCCACGGAGACACCAGACTCCCCTCCGTCACACGGACACCGGACTCCCCTCGGTCACGGAGAAACCGGACTCCCCTCCGTCACTGAGAAACCAGCCTCCCCTCCATCTCACGGACAGCGGACTCCCCTCCGTCACACGGACACCGCCTCCCCTCCCTCACGGACAAACCGGAGTCCCCTCCGTCACAAAGAAACCAGCCTCCCCTCCGTCACGGAGAAATCAGCCTCCCCTACGTCACACGGACACCGGACAACCCTCCGTCACACAGACACCTGCCTTCCCTCCGTCATGGAGAAACCAGCATCCCCTCTGTCTCACGGAAACCAGCCTCCCCTCCGTCACACGGACGTCGAACTCCCCTCCGTCACATGGAAACCAGACTCCCCTCTGTCACGGAGAAACCAGCCTCCCCTCCATCATAAGGACACCGGACAACCCTCCGTCACACAGACACCTGCCTCCCCTCCATCACAGAGAAACTGGACACCACTCCATCATGGAGAAACCGTACTCCGCTCCATCAAACGGAAACCAGCCCTTCCTCCATCACAGAGAAACTGGCCTCCACTACGTCACACGGACACCGGACTCCCTTCTGTCACACAGAAACCAGCCTCCCCTCCGTCACGGAGACACCAGACTCCCCTCCGTCACACGGGCACCGGACTCCCTTCTGTCACATGGACACCGGACTCCCTTCCGTCACACGGACACCGGACTACCCTCCGTCACACGGACACCGGACTCGCCTCCGTAACGGAGAAACCAGACTCCCCTCCGTCACACGGACACCGGACTCGCCTCCGTAACGGAGAAACCAGACTCCCCTCCGTCACACGGACACCGGACTCCGATCTGTCACACGGACACCGGACTCCCCTCCGTCACACGGAAACCAGCCTCCCCTTCGTCACGGAGAAACCAGCCTCCCCTCCGTCACACGGACACCGGACTCCCCTCGGTCACCCGGACACCAGCCTCCCCTCCGTCACGGCGAAACCAGCCTCCCCTCCGTCACACGGACACCGGACTCCCCTCGGTCACCCGTACACCAGCCTCCCCTCCGTCACACGGACACCGGACTCCCCTCGGTCACCCAGACACCAGCCTCCCCTCCGTCACGGAGAAACCGGACTCCCCTCCGTCACGGAGAAACCAGCCTCCCGTCCGTCTCAGGGACAGCGGACTCCCCTCCGTCACACGGACAGCGCCTCCCCTCCCTCACGGAGAAACCGGAGTCCCCTACGTCACGAAGAAACCACCCTCCCCTCCATCACATGGACACCGGACTCCCCTCCGTCACACGGACAACGGACTCCCCTCTGTCACGGAGAAACCAGCCTCCCCTCCATCACAAGGACACCGGACAACCCTCCGTCACACAGACACCTGCCTCCCCTCCTTCACAGAGAAACTGGACACCACTCCATCATGGAGAAACCGTACTCCGCTCCATCAAACGGAAACCAGCCCTTCCTCCATCACAGAGAAACTGGCCTCCACTACGTCACACGGACACCGGACTCCCTTCTGTCACACGGAAACCAGCCTCCCCTCCGTCACGGAGACACCAGACTCCCCTCCGTCACACGGGCACCGGACTCCCTTCTGTCACATGGACACCGGACTCCCTTCCGTCACACGGACACCGGACTACCCTCCGTCACACGGACACCGGACTCGCCTCCGTAACGGAGAAACCAGACTCCCCTCCGTCACACGGACACCGGACTCGCCTCCGTAACGGAGAAACCAGACTCCCCTCCGTCACACGGACACCGGACTCCGATCTGTCACACGGACACCGGACTCCCCTCCGTCACACGGAAACCAGCCTCCCCTTCGTCACGGAGAAACCAGCCTCCAATCCGTCACACGGACACCGGACTCCCCTCGGTCACCCGGACACCAGCCTCCCCTCCGTCACGGCGAAACCAGCCTCCCCTCCGTCACACGGACACCGGACTCCCCTCGGTCACCCGTACACCAGCCTCCCCTCCGTCACACGGACACCGGACTCCCCTCGGTCACCCAGACACCAGCCTCCCCTCCGTCACGGAGAAACCGGACTCCCCTCCGTCACGGAGAAACCAGCCTCCCGTCCGTCTCAGGGACAGCGGACTCCCCTCCGTCACACGGACAGCGCCTCCCCTCCCTCACGGAGAAACCGGAGTCCCCTACGTCACGAAGAAACCACCCTCCCCTCCATCACATGGACACCGGACTCCCCTCCGTCACACGGACAACGGACTCCCCTCCGTCACAGAGAAACTGGACACCACTCCATCATGGAGAAACCGGACTCCGCTCCATCAAACGGAAACCAGCCTTCCCTCCATCACAGAGAAACTGTCCTCCACTACGTCACACGGACACCGGACTCCCTTCTGCCACACGGAAACCAACCTCCCCTCCGTCACACGGAAACCAGCCTCCCCTCCGTCACGGAGACACCAGACTCCCCTCCGTCACACGGAAACCAGACTCCCCTCCATCACGGAGAAACCAGGCTCCCCTCCGTCACGGAGAAACCAGCCCCCCCTCCCCCACACGGAAACCGGACTCCCCTCCGTCACACGGACAACGGACTCCCCTCAGTCATGGAGAAACTGGCCTCCCCTCCGTCACATGGACAACGGACTCCCTTCTGTGGCACAGACAACAGACTCCCCTCCATCACACGGAAACCATCCTCCCCTCCGCCACGGAGAAACCCGCCTCCCCTCCGACACACGGACACCTGCCTCCCCTCCGTCACGGAGAAACCGGACTCCCCTCCGTCACACTGAAACCGGACTCCCCTCTGTCACAATGAAACCGGTCTCCCCTCCGTCACAATGAAACCGGTCTGCCCTCCGTCACACGGACACCGGACTCCCCTCTGTCACACGGAAACCGGACTCCCCTCCGTCACACGGAAACCAGCCTCCTCTCCGTCACGGAGACACCAGACTCCCCTCCGTCACACAGAAACCAGCCTTGCCTCCGTCACGGAGAAACCAGCCTCCCCTCCGTCACACGGACACTGGACTCCCTTCCATCACACAGACACCGGACTCCCCTCCATCACACGGACACCGGACTCCCCTCCGTCATGGAGAAACCAGCCTCCCCTCCGACACACGGACACCGGACTCCCTTCTGCCACACGGAAACCAGCCTCCCCTCCGTCACAGAGACACCAGACTCCCCTCCGTCACACGGAAACCCGCCTCCCGTCCGTCTCACGGACAGCGGACTCCCCTCTGTCACACGGACACCGCCTCCCCTCCCTCACGGAGAAACCAGCCTCCCCTCCGTCACGGAGAAACCAGCCTCCCGTCCGTCTTACGGACACCGGACTCCCCTCCGTCACACGGACACCGGACTCACTTCTGCCACACGGAAACCAGCCTCCCCTCCGTCACGGAGACACCAGAATCCCCTCTGTCACACGGAAACCAGACTCCCCTCCATCACGGAGAAACCAGCCTCCCCTCCGTCACGGAGAAACCAGCCTCCCCTCCCCCACACGGAAACCGGACTCCAGTCCATCACACGGACACCGAACTCCCGTCCGTCTCACGGACACCGCCTCCCCTCCCTCACGGAGAAACAAGCCTCCCCTCCGTCACGGAGAAACCAGCCTCCCCTCCGTCACACGGACACCGGACTCCCTTCCGTCACACGGAAACCAGCCTCCCCTCCGTCACGGAGAAACCAGCCTCCCCTCCGTCACATGGACACCGGACACCCTTCCGTCACACGGACACCGGACTCCCCTCCGTCACACGGACACCGGACTCCCCTCCCACACGGAATCCAGACTCCCCTCCGTCACGGAGACACCGGACTCCCCTCCATCACACGGACACCGGACTCCCCTCCGTCACACGGACACCGGACTCCCCTCCATCACACGGACACCGGACTCCCCTCCGTCACACGGACACCGGACTCCCCTCCGTCACACGGACACCGGACTCCCTTCTGTCACACAGACACCGGACTCCCTTCCGTCACACGGAAACCAGCCTCCCCTCCGTCACGGAGACACCAGACTCCAGTCCATCACACGGACACCGGACTCCCTTCCGTCACATGGACACCCGACTCCCCTCCGTCACACGGACACCGGACTCCCCTCCGTCACTCGGACACCGGACTCCCCTCCGTCACGCGGACACCGGACTCCCTCCCGTCACACGGAAACCAGCCTCCCCTCCGTCACGGAGACACCAGACTCCAGTCCATCACACAGACACCGGACTCCCCTCCGTCACATGGACACCGGACTCCCCTCCGTCACACGGACACCGGACTCCCCTCTGTCACACGGACACCAGACTCCCTTCTGTCACACAGACACCGGACTCCCTTCCGTCACACGGAAACCAGCCTCCCCTCCGTCACGGAGACACCAGACTCCCCTCCATCACACGGACACCGGACTCCCCTCCGTCACACGGACACCGGACTCCCCTCCGTCACACGGACACCGGACTCCCTTCTGTCACACAGACACCGGACTCCCTTCCGTCACACGGACACCGGACTCCCCTCCGTCACGGAGAAACCAGCCTCCCCTCCGACACACGGACACCGGACTCCCTTCTGCCACACGGAAACCAGACTCCCCTCCGTCACACGGACACCGGACTCCCCTCCATCACACGGACACCGGACTCCCCTCCGTCATGGAGAAACCAGCCTCCCCTCCGACACACGGACACCGGACTCCCTTCTGCCACACGGAAACCAGCCTCCCCTCCGTCACAGAGACACCAGACTCCCCTCCGTCACACGGAAACCCGCCTCCCGTCCGTCTCACGGACAGCGGACTCCCCTCTGTCACACGGACACCGCCTCCCCTCCCTCACGGAGAAACCAGCCTCCCCTCCGTCACGGAGAAACCAGCCTCCCGTCCGTCTTACGGACACCGGACTCCCCTCCGTCACACGGACACCGGACTCACTTCTGCCACACGGAAACCAGCCTCCCCTCCGTCACGGAGACACCAGAATCCCCTCTGTCACACGGAAACCAGACTCCCCTCCATCACGGAGAAACCAGCCTCCCCTCCGTCACGGAGAAACCAGCCTCCCCTCCCCCACACGGAAACCGGACTCCAGTCCATCACACGGACACCGAACTCCCGTCCGTCTCACGGACACCGCCTCCCCTCCCTCACGGAGAAACAAGCCTCCCCTCCGTCACGGAGAAACCAGCCTCCCCTCCGTCACACGGACACCGGACTCCCTTCCGTCACACGGAAACCAGCCTCCCCTCCGTCACGGAGAAACCAGCCTCCCCTCCGTCACATGGACACCGGACACCCTTCCGTCACACGGACACCGGACTCCCCTCCGTCACACGGACACCGGACTCCCCTCCCACACGGAATCCAGACTCCCCTCCGTCACGGAGACACCGGACTCCCCTCCATCACACGGACACCGGACTCCCCTCCGTCACACGGACACCGGACTCCCCTCCATCACACGGACACCGGACTCCCCTCCGTCACACGGACACCGGACTCCCCTCCGTCACACAGACACCGGACTCCCTTCTGTCACACAGACACCGGACTCCCTTCCGTCACACGGAAACCAGCCTCCCCTCCGTCACGGAGACACCAGACTCCAGTCCATCACACGGACACCGGACTCCCTTCCGTCACATGGACACCCGACTCCCCTCCGTCACACGGACACCGGACTCCCCTCCGTCACTCGGACACCGGACTCCCCTCCGTCACGCGGACACCGGACTCCCTCCCGTCACACGGAAACCAGCCTCCCCTCCGTCACGGAGACACCAGACTCCAGTCCATCACACAGACACCGGACTCCCCTCCGTCACATGGACACCGGACTCCCCTCCGTCACACGGACACCGGACTCCCCTCTGTCACACGGACACCGGACTCCCTTCTGTCACACAGACACCGGACTCCCTTCCGTCACACGGAAACCAGCCTCCCCTCCGTCACGGAGACACCAGACTCCCCTCCATCACACGGACACCGGACTCCCCTCCGTCACACGGACACCGGACTCCCCTCCGTCACACGGACACCGGACTCCCTTCTGTCACACAGACACCGGACTCCCTTCCGTCACACGGACACCGGACTCCCCTCCGTCACGGAGAAACCAGCCTCCCCTCCGACACACGGACACCGGACTCCCTTCTGCCACACGGAAACCAGACTCCCCTCCGTCACACGGACACCGGACTCCCCTCCGTCACACGGAAACCGGACTCCCCTCCGTCACACGGAAACCAGCCTCCCCTCCGCCACGGAGACACCAGACTCCCCTCCGTCACACGGACACCGGACTCCCCTCGGTCACGGAGAAACCGGACTCCCCTCCGTCACTGAGAAACCAGCCTCCCCTCCATCTCACGGACAGCGGACTCCCCTCCGTCACACGGACACCGCCTCCCCTCCCTCACGGACAAACCGGAGTCCCCTCCGTCACAAAGAAACCAGCCTCCCCTCCGTCACGGAGAAATCAGCCTCCCCTACGTCACACGGACACCGGACAACCCTCCGTCACACAGACACCTGCCTTCCCTCCGTCATGGAGAAACCAGCATCCCCTCTGTCTCACGGAAACCAGCCTCCCCTCCGTCACACGGACGTCGAACTCCCCTCCGTCACATGGAAACCAGACTCCCCTCTGTCACGGAGAAACCAGCCTCCCCTCCATCATAAGGACACCGGACAACCCTCCGTCACACAGACACCTGCCTCCCCTCCATCACAGAGAAACTGGACACCACTCCATCATGGAGAAACCGTACTCCGCTCCATCAAACGGAAACCAGCCCTTCCTCCATCACAGAGAAACTGGCCTCCACTACGTCACACGGACACCGGACTCCCCTCGGTCACCCGAACACCAGCCTCCCCTCCGTCACGGCGAAACCAGCCTCCCCTCCGTCACACGGACACCGGACTCCCCTCGGTCACCCGTACACCAGCCTCCCCTCCGTCACACGGACACCGGACTCCCCTCGGTCACCCAGACACCAGTCTCCCCTCCGTCACGGAGAAACCGGAATCCCCTCCGTCACGGAGAAACCAGCCTCCCGTCCGTCTCAGGGACAGCGGACTCCCCTCCGTCACACGGACAGCGCCTCCCCTCCCTCACGGAGAAACCGGAGTCCCCTACGTCACGAAGAAACCACCCTCCCCTCCATCACATGGACACCGGACTCCCCTCCGTCACACGGACAACGGACTCCCCTCTGTCACGGAGAAACCAGCCTCCCCTCCATCACAAGGACACCGGACAACCCTCCGTCACACAGACACCTGCCTCCCCTCCGTCACAGAGAAACTGGACACCACTCCATCATGGAGAAACCGGACTCCGCTCCATCAAACGGAAACCAGCCTTCCCTCCATCACAGAGAAACTGTCCTCCACTACGTCACACGGACACCGGACTCCCTTCTGCCACACGGAAACCAACCTCCCCTCCGTCACACGGAAACCAGCCTCCCCTCCGTCACGGAGACACCAGACTCCCCTCCGTCACACGGAAACCAGCCTCCCCTCCATCACGGAGAAACCAGGCTCCCCTCCGTCACGGAGAAACCAGCCCCCCCTCCCCCACACGGAAACCGGACTCCCCTCCGTCACACAAACACCAGACTCCCCTCCGTCACACGGACACCAGACTCCCCTCCGTCACACGGACACCGGACTCCCTTCCGTCTCACGGACACCGGACTCCCCTCCGTCACACGGACACCGGACTCCCTTTCGTCTCACGGACAGCGGACTCCCCTCCGTCACACGGACACCGCCTCCCCTCCCTCACGGAGAAACCGGAGTCCCCTCCGTCACGAAGAAACCAGCCTCCCCTCCATCACATGGACACCGGACTCCCCTCCGTCACACGGACAACGGACTCCCCTCAGTCATGGAGAAACTGGCCTCCCCTCCGTCACATGGACAACGGACTCCCTTCTGTGGCACAGACACCAGACTCCCCTCCATCACACGGAAACCATCCTCCCCTCCGTCACGGAGAAACCCGCCTCCCCTCCGACACACGGACACCAGCCTCCCCTCCGTCACGGAGAAACCGGACTCCCCTCCGTCACACTGAAACCATACTCCCCTCCGTCACAATGAAACCGGTCTCCCCTCCGTCACAATGAAACCGGTCTGCCCTCCGTCACACGGACACCGGACTCCCCTCTGTCACACGGAAACCGGACTCCCCTCCGTCACACGGAAACCAGCCTCCCCTCCGTCACGGAGACACCAGACTCCCCTCCGTCACACAGAAACCAGCCTTGCCTCCGTCACGGAGAAACCAGCCTCCCCTCCGTCACACGGACACCGGACTCCCTTCCATCACACAGACACCGGACTCCCCACCGTCACACGGACACCGGACTCCCCTCCGTCATGGAGAAACCAGCCTCCCCTCCGACACACGGACACCGGACTCCCTTCTGCCACACGGAAACCAGCCTCCCCTCCGTCACGGAGACACCAGACTCCCCTCCGTCACACGGAAACCGGACTCCCCTCCGTCACACGGACACCGGACTCCCCTCCGTCACACGGAAACCGGACTCCCCTCCGTCACACGGAAACCGGACTCCCCTCCGCCACGGAGACACCAGACTCCCCTCCGTCACACGGAAACCAGCCTCCCCTCCATCACGGAGAAACCAGCCTCCCCTCCGTCACGGAGAAACCAGCCTCCCCTCCGTCACACGGACACCGGACTCCCCTCCGTCACACGGACACCGGACTCCCCTCGGTCACGGAGAAACCGGACTCCCCTCCGTCACGGAGAAACCAGCCTCCCCTCCATCTCACGGACAACGGACTCCCCTCCGTCACACGGACACCGCCTCCCCTCCCTCACGGACAAACCGGAGTCCCCTCCGTCACGAAGAAACCAGCCTCCCCTCCATCACATGGAAACCGGACTCCCCTCCGTCACACGGAAACCATCCTCCCCTCCGTCACGGAGAAATCAGCCTCCCCTCCATCACACGGACACCGGACAACCCTCCGTCACACAGACACCTGCCTTTCCTCCGTCATGGAGAAACCAGCATCCCCTCTGTCTCACGGACACCGGACTCCCCTCCGTCACACAGACACCGGACTACCCTCCGTCACACGGACACCGGACACCCCTCCGTCACGCAGAAACCAGCCTCCCCTCCGACACACGGACACCAGACTCCCCTCCGTCACACGGAAACCAGCCTCCCCTTCGTCACGGAGAACCCAGCCTCCCCTCCGTCACACGGACACCGGACTCCACTCGGTCACCCGGACACCAGCCTCCCCTCCGTCGCGGAGAAACCGGACTCCCCTCCGTCACGGAGAAACCAGCCTCCCGTCCGTCTCACGGACAGCGGACTCCCCTCCGTCACACGGACAGCGCCTCCCCTCCCTCACGGAGAAACCGGAGTCCCCTCCGCCACGGAGACACCAGACTCCCCTCCGTCACACGGAAACCAGCCTCCCCTCCATCACGGAGAAACCAGCCTCCCCTCCGTCACGGAGAAACCAGCCTCCCCACCGTCACACGGACACCGGACTCCCCTCCGTCACACGGACACCGGACTCCCCTCGGTCACGGAGAAACCGGACTCTCCTCCGTCACGGAGAAACCAGCCTCCCCTCCATCTCACGGACAACGGACTCCCCTCCGTCACACGGACAACGCCTCCCCTCCCTCACGGACAAACCGGAGTCCCCTCCGTCACGAAGAAACCAGCCTCCCCTCCATCACATGGAAACCGGACTCCCCTCCGTCACACGGAAACCATCCTCCACTCCGTCACGGAGAAATCAGCCTCCCCTCCGTCACACGGACACCGGACAACCCTCCGTCACACAGACACCTGCCTTCCCTCCGTCATGGAGAAACCAGCATCCCCTCTGTCTCACGGACACCGGACTCCCCTCCGTCACACAGACACCGGACTACCCTCCGTCACACGGACACCGGACACCCCTCCGTCACGCAGAAACCAGCCTCCCCTCCGACACACGGACACCAGACTCCCCTCCGTCACACGGAAACCAGCCTCCCCTTCGTCACGGAGAAACCAGCCTCCCCTCCGTCACACGGACACCGGACTCCCCTCTGTCACCCGGACACCAGCCTCCCCTCCGTCGCGGAGAAACCGGACTCCCCTCCGTCACGGAGAAACCAGCCTCCCGTCCGTCTCACGGACAGCGGACTCCCCTCCGTCACACGGACAGCGCCTCCCCTCCCTCACGGAGAAACCGGAGTCCCCTCCGTCACGAAGAAACCAGCCTCCCCTCCATCACATGGACACCGGACAACCCTCCGTCACACAGACATCTGCCTCCCCTCCGTCACAGAGAAACTGGACACCACTCCATCATGGAGAAACCGGACTCCGCTCCATCAAACGGAAACCAGCCTTCCCTCCATCACAGAGAAACTGTCCTCCACTACGTCACACGGACACCGGACTCCCTTCTGCCACACGGAAACCAACCTCCCCTCCGTCACACGGAAACCAGCCTCCCCTCCGTCACGGAGACACCAGACTCCCCTCCGTCACACGGAAACCAGACTCCCCTCCATCACGGAGAAACCAGGCTCCCCTCCGTCACGGAGAAACTAGCCCCCCCTCCCCCACACGGAAACCGGACTCCCCTCCGTCACACAAACACCAGACTCCCCTCCGTCACACGGACACCAGACTCCCCTCCGTCACACGGACACCGGACTCCCTTCCGTCTCACGGACACCGGACTCCCCTCCGTCACACGGACACCGGACTCCCTTTCGTCTCACGGACAGCGGACTCCCCTCCGTCACACGGACACCGCCTCCCCTCCCTCACGGAGAAACCGGAGTCCCCTCCGTCACGAAGAAACCAGCCTCCCCTCCATCACATGGACACCGGACTCCCCTCCGTCACACGGACAACGGACTCCCCTCAGTCATGGAGAAACTGGCCTCCCCTCCGTCACATGGACAACGGACTCCCTTCTGTGGCACAGACACCAGACTCCCCTCCATCACACGGAAACCATCCTCCCCTCCGTCACGGAGAAACCCGCCTCCCCGCCGACACACGGACACCTGCCTCCCCTCCGTCACGGAGAAACCGGACTCCCCTCCGTCACACTGAAACCGGACTCCCCTCCGTCACAATGAAACCGGTCTCCCCTCCGTCACAATGAAACCGGTCTGCCCTCCGTCACACGGACACCGGACTCCCCTCTGTCACACGGAAACCGGACTCCCCTCCGTCACGGAGACACCAGACTCCCCTCCGTCACACAGAAACCAGCCTTGCCTCCGTCACGGAGAAACCAGCCTCCCCTCCGTCACACGGACACCGGACTCCCTTCCATCACACAGACACCGGACTCCCCACCGTCACACGGACACCGGACTCCCCTCCGTCATTGAGAAACCAGCCTCCCCTCCGACACACGGACACCGGGCTCCCTTCTGCCACACGGAAACCAGCCTCCCCTCCGTCACGGAGACACCAGACTCCCCTCCGTCACACGGAAACCGGACTCCCCTCCGTCACACGGACACCAGACTCCCCTCCATCACGGAGAAACCAGCCTCCCCTCCGTCACGGAGAAACCAGCCTCCCCTCCGTCACACGGACACCGGACTCCCCTCCGTCACACGGACACCGGACTCCCCTCGGTCACGGAGAAACCGGACTCCCCTCCGTCACGGAGAAACCAGCCTCCCCTCCATCTCACGGACAACGGACTCCCCTCCGTCACACGGACACCGCCTCCCCTCCCTCACGGACAAACCGGAGTCCCCTCCGTCACGAAGAAACCAGCCTCCCCTCCATCACATGGAAACCGGACTCCCCTCCGTCACACGGAAACCATCCTCCCCTCCGTCACGGAGAAATCAGCCTCCCCTCCGTCACACGGACACCGGACAACCCTCCGTCACACAGACACCTGCCTTTCCTCCGTCATGGAGAAACCAGCATCCCCTCTGTCTCACGGACACCGGACTCCCCTCCGTCACACAGACACCGGACTACCCTCCGTCACACGGACACCGGACACCCCTCCGTCACGCAGAAACCAGCCTCCCCTCCGACACACGGACACCAGCCTCCCCTTCGTCACGGATAAACCAGCCTCCCCTCCGTCACACGGACACCGGACTCCACTCGGTCACCCGGACACCAGCCTCCCCTCCGTCGCGGAGAAACCGGACTCCCCTCCGTCACGGAGAAACCAGCCTCCCGTCCGTCTCACGGACAGCGGACTCCCCTCCGTCACACGGACAGCGCCTCCCCTCCCTCACGGAGAAACCGGAGTCCCCTCCGCCACGGAGACACCAGACTCCCCTCCGTCACACGGAAACCAGCCTCCCCTCCATCACGGAGAAACCAGCCTCCCCTCCGTCACGGAGAAACCAGCCTCCCCACCGTCACACGGACACCGGACTCCCCTCCGTCACACGGACACCGGACTCCCCTCGGTCACGGAGAAACCGGACTCCCCTCCGTCACGGAGAAACCAGCCTCCCCTCCATCTCACGGACAACGGACTCCCCTCCGTCACACGGACAACGCCTCCCCTCCCTCACGGACAAACCGGAGTCCCCTCCGTCACGAAGAAACCAGCCTCCCCTCCATCACATGGAAACCGGACTCCCCTCCGTCACACGGAAACCATCCTCCCCTCCATCACGGAGAAATCAGCCTCCCCTCCGTCACACGGACACCGGACAACCCTCCGTCACACAGACACCTGCCTTCCCTCCGAAATGGAGAAACCAGCATCCCCTCTGTCTCACGGACACCGGACTCCGCTCCGTCACACAGACACCGGACTACCCTCCGTCACACGGACACCGGACACCCCTCCGTCACGCAGAAACCAGCCTCCCCTCCGACACACGGACACCAGACTCCCCTCCGTCACACGGAAACCAGCCTCCCCTTCGTCACGGAGAAACCAGCCTCCCCTCCGTCACACGGACACCGGACTCCCCTCGGTCACCCGGACACCAGCCTCCCCTCCGTCGCGGAGAAACCGGACTCCCCTCCGTCACGGAGAAACCAGCCTCCCGTCCGTCTCACGGACAGCGGACTCCCCTCCGACACACGGACAGCGCCTCCCCTCCCTCACGGAGAAACCGGAGTCCCCTCCGTCACGAAGAAACCAGCCTCCCCTCCATCACATGGACACCGGACTCCCTTCCGTCACACGGACAACGGACTCCCCTCTGTCACGGAGAAACCAGCGTCCCCTCCATCACAAGGACACCGGACAACCCTCCGTCACACAGACACCTGCCTCCACTCCGTCATGGAGAAACTGGACACCACTCCATCATGGAGAAACCGGACTCCGCTCCATCAAACGGAAACCAGCCCTTCCTCCATCACAGAGAAACTGACCTCCACTAAGTCACACGGACACTGGACACCCTTCTGTCACACGGACACCGGACTCCCCTCCGTCACGGAGAAACCGGACTCCCCTCCATCACGGAGAAACCAGCCTCCCCTCCGTCACGGAGACACCAGACTCCCCTCCATCACACGGACACCGGACTCCCTTCCGTCACACGGACACCGGACTCGCCTCCGTAACGGAGAAACCAGACTCCCCTCCGTCACGCAGAAACCGGACTCCCCTCCGTCACACGGAAACCAGCCTCCCCTCCGTCACACGGACACCGGACTCCCCTCGGTCACCCGGACACCGGACTCCCCTCCGTCACACAGAAACCAGCCTCCCCTTCATCACAGAGAAACCAGCCTCCCCTCCGTCACGGAGAAACCAGCCTCCCCTCCGTCACACGGACACCGGACTCCCCTCGGTCACCCGGACACCGGACTCCCCTCCGTCACACAGACACCAGACTCCCCTCCGTCACACGGACACCGCCTCCCCTCCCTCACGGAGAAACCGGAGTCCCCTCCGTCACGAAGAATCCAGCCTCCCCTCCATCACATGGACACCGGTCTCCCCTCCGTCACACGGACAACGGACTCCCCTCTGTCATGGAGAAACTGGCCTCCCCTCCGTCACATGGACAACGGACTCCCTTCTGTGGCACAGACACCAGACTCCCCTCCATCACACGGAAACCATCCTCCCCTCCGTCACGGAGAAACCCGCCTCACCTCCGACACACGGACACCTGCCTCCCCTCCGTCACGGAGAAACCGGACTGCCCTCCGTCACAATGAAACCGGTCTCCCTTCCATCACAATGAAACCGGACTGCCCTCCGTCACACGGACACCGGACTCCCCTCTGTCACACGGAAACCGGACTCCCCTCCGTCACACGGAGACCAGCCTCCCCTCCGTCACAGAGACACCAGACTCCCCTCCGTCACACGGAAACCAGCCTCCCCTCCATCACGGAGAAACCAGCCTCCCCTCCGTCACACGGAAACCTGCCTCCCCTCTGTCACGGAGAATCCAGCCTCCCCTCCGTCACGGAGAAACCAGCCTCCCCTCCGACACACGGACACCGGACTCCCTTCTGCCACACGGAAACCAGCCTCCCCTCCGTCACGGAGACACCAGACTCCCCTCCGTCACACGGACACCGGACTCCCTTCCGTCACATGGACACCGGACTCCCCTCCGTCACACGGACACCGGACTCCCCTCCGTCACACAGAAACCGGACTCCCCTCCGTCACACGGAAACCAGCCTCCCCTCCTTCACGGAGACACCTGCCTTCCCTCCGTCATGGAGAAACCAGCATCCCCTCTGTCTCACGGACACCGGACTCCCCTCCGTCACACGGACGCCGAACTCCCCTCCGTCACACGGAAACCAGACTCCCCTCTGTCACGGAGAAACCAGCCTCCCCTCCATCATAAGGACACCGGACAACCCTCCGTCACACAGACACCTGCCTCCCCTCCGTCACAGAGAAACTGGACACCACTCCATCATGGAGAAACCGGACTCCGCTCCATTAAAAAAAAACCAGCCTTCCCTCCATCACAGAGAAACTGGCCTCCACTACGTCACACGGACACCGGACTCCCTTCTGTCACACGGAAACCAGCCTCCCCTCCGTCACGGAGACACCAGACTCCCCTCCATCACACGGACAACGGACTCCCTTCCGTCACATGGACACCGGACTCCCTTCCGTCACACGGACACCGGACTCCCCTCCGTCACACGGACACCGGACTCGCCTCCGTAACGGAGAAACCGGACTCCGATCTGTCACACGGACACCGGACTACCCTCCGTCACACGGACACCGGACTCCCCTCCGTCACACGGACACCAGCCTCCCCTCCGTCACGGAGAAACCAGCCTCCCCTCCGTCACACGGACACCGGACTCCCCTCCGTCACATGGACACCGAACTCCCCTCCGTCACACGGACACCTACCTCCCCTCCGTCACGGAGAAACTGGACTCCCCTCCGTCACACCGACACCTGACCCCTCTGTCACACGGACACCAAACTCCACTCCGTCACACGGACACGGGACTCCCCTCCGACACACGGACACCGGACTCCCTTCCGTCTCACGGACAGCGGACTCCCCTCCGTCACACGGACACCTACCTCCCCTCCGTCACGGAGAAACTGGACTCCCCTCCGTCACACCGACACCTGACCCCTCTGTCACACGGACACCAAACTCCACTCCGTCACACGGACACGGGACTCCCCTCCGTCACACGGACACCGCCTCCCCTCTCTCACGGAGAAACCGGAGTCCCCTCCGTCACGAAGAAACCAGCCTCCCCTCCATCACATGGACACCGGACTCCCCTCCGTCACACGGACAACGGACTACCCTCCGTCACACGGACACCGGACTCCCCTCTGTCACACGGAAACCAGCCTCCCCTCTGTCACGGAGACACCAGACTCCCCTCCATCACACGGACACCGGACTCCCTTCCGTCACACGGACACCGGCCTCCCCTCCGTCACACGGAAACCGGTCTCCCCTCTGTCACAATGAAACCGGACTCCCCTCCATCATACGGACACCAGCCTCCCCTCTGTCACACGGAAACCAGCCTCCCCTCTGTCACGGAGACACCAGACTCTCCTCCATCACACGGACACCGGACTCCCCTCCGTCACACAGAAACCGGACTCCGCTCCGTCACGGTTAAACCGGACTCCCCTCCGTCACATGGAAACCGGCCTACACTCCGTCACGGAGAAACCGGACACCCCTCTGTCACACGGACACCGGATTCCCCTACGTCACACGGACACCGGACTCCCCTCTGTCACACTGAAACCGGTCTCACCTCCGTCACATGAAACCAGACTCCCCTCTGTCACGGAGAAACCGGACTCCCCTCCGTCACAGAGAAAACGGACTCCCCTCCGTCACAGAGAAACTGGCCTCCCCTACGTCACACGGACACCGGATTCCCCTCTGTCACACGGACACCGGATTCCCTTCCGTCACACGGACACCGGACTCCCCTCCGTCACACGGACACTGGACTCCCCTCCGTCACACGGAAACCGGACTCCCCTCCGTCACACCGAAAACGGACTCCGCTCCGTCACGGATAAACCGGACTCCCCTCCGTCACACGGACACCGGACTCCCCTCCATCACACGGACACCGGACTCCCTTCCGTCACACGGACACCGGACTCCCCTCCGTCACTGGGAAACCAGACTCTCCTCCATCACACGGACACCGGACTCCCCTCCGTCACACAGAAACCGGACTCCGCTCCGTCACGGAGAATCCGGACTCCGCTCCATCAAACGGAAACCAGCCTTCCCTCCATCACAGAGAAACTGGCCTCCCCTACGTCACACGGACACCGGATTCCCCTCTGTCACACGGACACCGGATTCCCTTCCGTCACACGGACACCGGACTCCCCTCCGTCACACGGACACTGGACTCCCCACCGTCACACGGAAACCGGACTCCCCTCCGTCACACCGAAAACGGACTCCGCTCCGTCACGGATAAACCGGACTCCCCTCCGTCACACGGACACCGGACTCCCCTCGGTCACCCGGACACCAGCCTCCCCTCCATCACGGAGAAACCGGACTCCCCTCCTTCACGGAGAAACCAGCCTCCCCTCTGTCTCACGGACACCGGACTCCCCTCCGTCACACGGACACCGCCTCCCCTACCTCACGGAGAAACCGGAGTCCCCTCCGTCACGAAGAAACCAGCCTCCCCTACATCACACGGACTCCGGACTCCACTCCGTCACGGAGAAACCAGCCTCCCCTCGGTCACGGAGAAACCAGCCTCCCCTCCGTCACACGGAAACCGGACTCGCCTCCGTCACGGAGAAATCAGCCTCCCCTTCGTCACACGGACACCGGACTCCCCTCCGTCTCACGGAAATCAGCCTCCCCTCTGTCACGGAGAATCCAGCCTCCCCTCCATCACAAGGACACCGGACAACCCTCCGTCACACAGACACCTGCCTCCCCTCCGTCACGGAGAAACCGGACTCCGCTCCATCAAACGGAAACCAGCCTTCCCTCCATCACAGAGAAACTGGCCTCCACTACATCGCACGGACACCGGACTCCCCTCTGTCACACGGAAACCAGCCTCCCCTCCGTCACGGAGACACCAGACACCCCTCCATCACACGGACACCGGACTCCCTTCCGTCACACGGACACCGGACTCCCCTCCGTCACACGGAAACCGGACTCCCCTCCGTCACTGGTAAACCAGACTCCCCTCCGTCACACGGACACCGGACTCCCCTCGGTCACCCGGACACCAGCCTCCCCTCCGTCACGGAGAAACCGGACTCCCCACCGTCACGGAGAAACCAGCCTCCCCTCCGTCTCACGGACACCGGACTCGCCTCCGTCACGGAGAAATCAGCCTCCACTCTGTCACGGAGAAACCAGTCTCCCCTCCGTCACACGGACAGTGGACTCCCTTCCGTCACATGGACACCGGACTCACCTCCGTCACACGGACACCAGACTCCCCTCCGTCACACGGAAACCGGACTCCCCTCCGTCACACGGAAACCAGCCTCCCCTCTGTCACGGAGACACCAGACTCCCCTCCGTCACACGGAAACCAGACTCCCCTCCATCACGGAGAAACCAGGCTCCCCTCCGTCACGGAGAAACCAGCCCCCCCCCTCCCCCACACGGAAACCGGACTCCCCTCCGTCACACAGACACCAGACTCCCCTCCGTCACACGGACACCAGACTCCCCTCCGTCACACGGACACCGGACTCCCTTCCATCTCACGGACACTGGACTCCCCTCCGTCACACGGTCACCGGACTCCCTTCCGTCTCACGGACAGCGGACTCCCCTCCGTCACACGGACACCGCCTCCCCTCCCTCACGGAGAAACCGGAGTCCCCTCCGTCACGAAGAAACCAGCCTCCCCTATGTCATATGGACACCGGACTCCCCTCCGTCACATGGACACCGGACTCCCCTCCGTCACACGGACACCTACCTCCCCTCCGTCACGGAGAAACTGGACTCCCCTCCGTCACACCGACACCTGACCCCTCTGTCACATGGACACCAAACTCCACTCCGTCACACGGACACGGGACTCCCCTCCGTCACACGGACACCGGACTCCCTTCCGTCTCACGGACAGCGGACTCCCATCTGTCACACGGACACCGCCTCCCCTCCCTCACGGAGAAACCGGAGTCCCCTCCGTCACGAAGAAACCAGCCTCCCCTCCATCACATGGACATCGGACTCCCCTCCGTCACACGGACAACGGACTACCCTCCGTCACACGGACACCGGACTCCCCTCTGTCACACGGAAACCAGCCTCCCCTCTGTCACGGAGACACCAGACTCTCCTCCATCACACGGACACCGGACTCCCCTCCGTCACACAGAAACCGGACTCCGCTCCGTCACGGTTAAACCGGACTCCCCTCCGTCACACGGAAACCGGCCTACCCTCCGTCACGGAGAAACCGGACTCCCCTCTGTCACGGAGAAACCGGACTCCCCTCCGTCACAGAGAAAACGGACTCCCCTCCGTCACAGAGAAACCGGTCTCCTCTCCGTCACGGAGAAACCGGACTCTGCTCCATCACACGGAAAGCAGCATCCCCTCCGTCACGGAGACACCCGCCTCCCCTCCGTCACACGGAAACCAGCCTCCCCTCCGTCACACGGACACCGGACAACCCTCCGTCATGGAGAAACCGGACTCCGCTCCATCAAACGGAAACCAGCCTTCCCTCCATCACAGAGAAACTGGCCTCCACTACGTCACATGGACACCGGACTCCCTTCTGCCACACGGAAACCAACCTCCCCTCCGTCACGGAGACACCAGACTCCCCTCCATCACACGGACAACGGACTCCCTTCCGTCACATGGACACCGGACTCCCCTCCGTCACACGGACACCAGACTCCCCTCCGTCACACGGAAACCGGACTCCCCTCCGACACATGGTTACCGGACTCCCCTCTGTCACGGAGAAACCGGACTCTCCTCTGTCACACGGAAACCGGCCTCCCCTCCGTCACAATGAAACCGGGCTCCACTCTGTCTCACGGACACCGGACTCCCCTCCGTCACGGAGAAACCAGCCTCCCCTCCGTCACACGGGTACCGGACTCCCCTCCGTCACACGGTCACTGGACTCCCCTCTGTAACGGAGAAACCGGACTCTCCTCCGTCACACGGAAACGGGCCTCCCCTCCGTCACGGAGAAACCGGACTCCGCTCCATCACGGCGAAACCGGCCTCCCCTCCGTCACACGGAAACCAGACTCCCCTCCATCACGGAGAAACCAGCCTCCCCTCCGTCACACGGAAACCAGACTCCCCTCCATCACGGAGAAACCAGCCTCCCCTCCGTCACACGGAAACCAGCCTCCCCTCCGTCACAATGAAACCAGGCTCCCCTCTGTCTCACGGGCACCGGACTCCCCTCCGTCACACGGAAACCGGACTCCCCTCCATCACGGAGGAACCGGAATCCGCTCCGTCACACGGACATCGGACTCCGCACCATCACACGGAAACCAGACTCCCCTCCGTCACACGGAAACCAGACTCCCCTCCGTCACACGGAAACCGGACTCCCCTCCATCACGGAGGAACCGGAATCCGCTCCGTCACACGGACACCGGACTCCCCTCTGTCACACGGACACCAGACTCCCCTCCGTCACGGAGAAACCAGACTCCCCTCCGTCACGGAGAAACCAGCCTCCCCTCCGTCACGGAGAAACCGGACTCTCCTCCGTCACACGGAAACGGGCCTCCCCTCCGTCACGGAGAAACCGGACTCCGCTCCGTCACGGAGAAACCGGTCTCCCCTCCGTCACAATGAAACCGGACTCTGCTCCATCACACGGACACCAGACTCCCCTCTGTCACACGGAAACCAGCCTCCCCTCCATCACGGCGAAACCAGCCTCCCCTCCGTCACACGGTTACCGGACTCCCCTCTGTCACGGAGAAACCGGACTCTTCTCCGTCACACGGAAACCGGCCTCCCCTCCGTCACAATGAAACCGGGCTCCCCTCTGTCTCACGGACACCGGACTCCCCTCCGTCACGGAGAAACCAGCCTGCCCTCCGTCACACGGACACCGGACTCCCCTCCGTCACATGGAAAAAGGACTCCCCTCCGTCACACGGACACCAGACTCCGCTCCGTCACGGAGAAACCGGCCTCCCCTCCGTCACACGGAAACCGGTCTCCCCTCTGTCACAATGAAACCGGACTCCCCTCCATCATACGGACACCAGCCTCCCCTCCGTCACACGGACACCAGACTCCCCTCCATCACGGAGAAACCAGCCTCCCCTCCGTCACACGGAAACGGGACTCCCCTCCGTCACGGAGAAACCAGCCTCCCCTCCGTCACACGGACACCGCCTCCCCTCCATCACGGAGAAACCGGAGTCTCCTCTGTCACGAAGAAACCAGCCTCCCCTACGTCACATGGACACCAGACTCCCCTCCGTCACATGGACACCGGACTCCCCTCCGTCACACGAACACCTACCTCCCCTCCGTCACGGAGAAACTGGACTCCCCATCGTCACACCGACACCTGACCCCTCTGTCACACGGACACCAAACTCCACTCCGTCACACGGACATGGTACTCCCCTCCGTCACACGGACACCGGACTCCCCTCCATCACGGAGAAACCGGACTCCCCTCCGTCACACGGAAACCGGCCTCCCCTCCGTCACACGGAAACCGGCCTACCCTCCGTCACGGAGAAACCGGACACCCCTCTGTCACACGGACACCAAACTCCACTCCGTCACAGAGAAACCGGTCTCCTCTCCGTCACGGAGAAACCGGACTCTGCTCCATCACACGGAAAGCAGCATCCCCTCCGTCACGGAGACACCCACCTGCCCTCCGTCACACGGAAACCAGCCTCCCCTCCGTCACGGAGAAAACCAGCCTCCCCTCCGTCACACGGACACCGGACTCCCCTCGGTCACCCGGACACCAGCCTCCCCTCCGTCACGGCGAAACCAGCCTCCCCTCCGTCACACGGAAACCAGACTCCCCTCCGTCACAGAGAAACCAGCCTCCCCTCCCCCACACGGAAACCGGACTCCCCTCCGTCACACGGAAACCGGACTCCCCATCGTCACACGGAAACAGGACTCCACTCTGTCACGGAGAAACAGGACTCCCCTCCGACACACGGACAACGGACTCCCCTTCATCACACGGACAACGGACTCCCCTTCGTCACACGGAAACCGGGCTCCCCTCTGTCTCACGGACACCGGACTCCACTCCGTCACATGGAAAAAGGACTCCACTCCGTCACACGGACAGCAGACTCCACTCCGTCACGGAGAAACCGGCCTCCCCTCCGTCACACGGAAACCGGACTCCCCTCCGTCACAATGAAAACGGACTCCCCTCCATCATACGGACACCAGCCTCCCCTCCGTCACACGGACACCAGACTCCCCTCCATCACGGAGAAACCAGCCTCCCCTCCGTCACACGGAAACGGGACTCCCCTCCGTCACGGAGAAACCAGCCTCCCCTCCGTCACACGGACACCGCCTCCCCTCCATCACGGAGAAACCGGAGTCTCCTCTGTCACGAAGAAACCAGCCTCCCCTACGTCACATGGACACCAGTCTCCCCTCCGTCACATGGACACCGGACTCCCCTCCGTCACACGAACACCTACCTCCCCTCCGTCACGGAGAAACTGGACTCCCCATCGTCACACCGACACCTGACCCCTCTGTCACACGGACACCAAACTCCACTCCGTCACACGGACATGGTACTCCCCTCCGTCACACGGACACCGGACTCCCCTCCATCACGGAGAAACCGGACTCCCCTCCGTCACACGGAAACCGGCCTCCCCTCCATCACACGGAAACCGGCCTACCCTCCGTCACGGAGAAACCGGACACCCCTCTGTCACACGGACACCAAACTCCACTCCGTCACAGAGAAACCGGTCTCCTCTCCGTCACGGAGAAACCGGACTCTGCTCCATCACACGGAAAGCAGCATCCCCTCCGTCACGGAGACACCCACCTCCCCTCCGTCACACGGAAACCAGCCTCCCCTCCGTCACGGAGAAAACCAGCCTCCCCTCCGTCACACGGACACCGGACTCCCCTCGGTCACCCGGACACCAGCCTCCCCTCCGTCACGGCGAAACCAGCCTCCCCTCCGTCACACGGAAACCAGACTCCCCTCCGTCACGGAGAAACCAGCCTCCCCTCCCCCACACGGAAACCGGACTCCCCTCCGTCACACGGAAACCGGACTCCCCATCGTCACAAGGAAACAGGACTCCACTCTGTCACGGAGAAACAGGACTCCCCTCCGACACACGGACAACGGACTCCCCTTCATCACACGGACAACGGACTCCCCTTCGTCACACGGAAACCGGGCTCCCCTCTGTCTCACGGACACCGGACTCCCCTCCGTCACGGAGAAACCAGCCTCCACTCCGTCACACGGGTACCGGACTCCCCTCCGTCACACGGTCACTGGACTCCCCTCTGTAACGGAGAAACCGGACTCTCCTCCGTCACACGGAAACGGGCCTCCCCTCCGTCACGGAGAAACCGGACTCCGCTCCGTCACGGAGAAACCGGTCTCCCCTCCGTCACAATGAAACCGGACTCTGCTCCATCACACGGACACCAGACTCCCCTCTGTCACACGGAAACCAGCCTCCCCTCCTTCACGGCGAAACCAGCCTCCCCTCCGTCACACGGAAACCAGACTCCCCTCCATCACGGAGAAAACAGCCTCCCCTCCGTCACGGAGAAACCAGCTTACCCTCCCCCACACGGACACCGGACTCCCTTCCATCTCACGGACACTGGACTCCCCTCCGTCACACGGTCACCGGACTCCCTTCCGTCTCACGGACAGCGGACTCCCCTCCGTCACACGGACACCGCCTCCCCTCCCTCACGGAGAAACCGGAGTCCCCTCCATCACGAAGAAACCAGCCTCCCCTATGTCATATGGACACCGGACTCCCCTCCGTCACATGGACACCGGACTCCCCTCCGTCACACGGACACCTACCTCCCCTCCGTCACGGAGAAACTGGACTCCCCTCCGTCACACCGACACCTGACCCCTCTGTCACACGGACACCAAACTCCACTCCGTCACACGGACACGGGACTCCCCTCCGTCACACGGACACCGGACTCCCTTCCGTCTCACGGACAGCGGACTCCCATCTGTCACACGGACACCGCCTCCCCTCCCTCACGGAGAAACCGGAGTCCCCTCCGTCACGAAGAAACCAGCCTCCCCTCCATCACATGGACACCGGACTCCCCTCCGTCACACGGACAACGGACTACCCTCCGTCACACGGACACCGGACTCCCCTCTGTCACACGGAAACCAGCCTCCCCTCTGTCACGGAGACACCAGACTCTCCTCCATCACACGGACACCGGACTCCCCTCCGTCACACAGAAACCGGACTCCGCTCCGTCACGGTTAAACCGGACTCCCCTCCGTCACACGGAAACCGGCCTACCCTCCGTCACGGAGAAACCGGACTCCCCTCTGTCACGGAGAAACCGGACTCCCCTCCGTCACAGAGAAAACGGACTCCCCTCCGTCACAGAGAAACCGGTCTCCTCTCCGTCACGGAGAAACCGGACTCTGCTCCATCACACGGAAAGCAGCATCCCCTCCGTCACGGAGACACCCGCCTCCCCTCCGTCACACGGAAACCAGCCTCCCCTCCGTCACACGGACACCGGACAACCCTCCGTCATGGAGAAACCGGACTCCGCTCCATCAAACGGAAACCAGCCTTCCCTCCATCACAGAGAAACTGGCCTCCACTACGTCACATGGACACCGGACTCCCTTCTGCCACACGGAAACCAACCTCCCCTCCGTCACGGAGACACCAGACTCCCCTCCATCACACGGACAACGGACTCCCTTCCGTCACATGGACACCGGACTCCCCTCCGTCACACGGACACCAGACTCCCCTCCGTCACACGGAAACCGGACTCCCCTCCGACACATGGTTACCGGACTCCCCTCTGTCACGGAGAAACCGGCCTCCCCTCCGACACACGGTCACCGGACTCCCCTCTGTCACGGAGAAACCGGACTCTTCTCCGTCACACGGAAACCGGCCTCCCCTCCGTCACGGAGAAACCAGCCTGCCCTCCGTCACACGGAAACCGGACACCCCTCCGTCAGACGGAAACCAGCCTCCCCTCCGTCACGGAGAAACCAGCCTGCCCTCCGTCACACGGAAACCGGACACCCCTCCGTCAGACGGAAACCAGCCTCCGCTCCGTCACGGAGAAACCAGCCTCCCCTCCGTCACACGGAAACCGGACACCCCTCCGTCAGACGGAAACCAGCCTCCCCTCCGTCACGGAGAAACCAGCCTGGCCTCCGTCACACGGACACCGGACTCCCCTCCGACACATGGAAACAGGACTCCCCTCCGTCACAATGAAACCGGACTCCCTTCCATCATACGGACACCAGCCTCCCCTCCGTCACACGGACACCAGACTCCGCTCCGTCACGGAGAAACTGGCCTCCCCTCCGTCACACGGAAACCGGACTCCCCTCCGTCACAATGAAACCGGACTCCCCTCCATCATACGGACACCAGCCTCCCCTCCGTCACACGGACACCAGACTCCCCTCCATCACGGAGAAACCAGCCTCCCCTCCGTCACACGGAAACGGGACTCCCCTCCGTCACGGAGAAACAGGAGTCTCCTCCGTCACGAAGAAACCAGCCTCCCCTCCCCCACACGGAAACCGGACTCCCCTCCGTCACACGGAAACCGGACTCCCCATCGTCACACGGAAACAGGACTCCACTCTGTCACGGAGAAACAGGACTCCCCTCCGACACACGGACAAAGGACTCCCCTCCGTCACACGGAAACCAGACTCCCCTCCATCACGGAGAAAACAGCCTCCCCTCCATCACGGAGAAACCTGCCTCCCCTCCGTCACGGAGAAAACAGCCTCCTCTCCGTCACACGGAAACCAGCCTCCCCTCCATCACGGAGAAACCAGCCTCCCCTCCGTCACGGAGAAACCAGCCTCCCCTCCCCCACACGGGAACCGGACTCCCCTCCATCACACGGAAACCGGACTCCCCATCGTCACACGGAAACAGGACTCCACTCTGTCACGGAGAAACAGGACTCCCCTCCGACACACGGACAACGGACTCCCCTTCGTCACACGGAAACAGCACGCCCCTCCGTCACACAGAAACCGGACTCCCCTCCGACACATGGTTACCGGACTCCCCTCTGTCACGGAGAAACCGGACTCTTCTCCGTCACACAGAAACCGGCCTCCCCTCCGTCACAATGAAACCGGGCTCCCCTCTGTCTCACGGACACCGGACTCCCCTCCGTCACGGAGAAACCAGTCTCCCCTCCGTCACACGGGTACCGGACTCCCTTCCGTCACACGGTCACTGGACTCCCCTCTGTAACGGAGAAACAGGACTCTCCTCCGTCACACGGAAACGTGCCTCCCCTCCGTCACGGAGAAACCGGACTCCGCTCCGTCACGGAGAAACCGGACTCCCCTCCGTCACAATGAAACCGGACTCTGCTCCATCACACGGACACCAGACTCCCCTCTGTCACACGGAAACCAGCCTCCCCACCTTCACGGCGAAACCAGCCTACCCTCCGTCACACGGAAACCAGACTCCCCTCCATCACGGAGAAAACAGCCTCCCCTCCGTCACGGAGAAACCAGCCTACCCTCCCCCACACGGAAACCGGACTCCCCTCCGTCACACGGAAACCGGACTCCCCATCGTCACACGGAAACAGGACTCCACTCTGTCACGGAGAAACAGGACTCCCCTCCGACACACGGACAACGGACTCCCCTCCGTCACACGGAAACCAGACTCCCCTCCATCACGGAGAAAACAGCCTCCCCTCCGTCACGGAGAAACCAGCCTACCCTCCCCCACACGGAAACCGGCCTCCCCTCCGTCACACGGAAACCGGACTCCCCATCGTCACACGGAAACAGGACTCCACTCCGTCACGGAGAAACCGGTCTCCCCTCCGTCACAATGAAACCGGACTCTGCTCCATCACACGGACACCAGACTCCCCTCTGTCACACGGAATCTAGCCTCCCCTCCATCACGGAGAAAACAGCCTCCCCTCCGTCACGGAGAAACCAGCCTCCCCTCCCCCACACGGAAACCGGACTCCCCTCCGTCACACGGAAACCAGACTCCCCATCGTCACACGGAAACCGGCCTCCCCTCCGTCACACGGAAACCAGACTCCCCTCCGTCACACGGAAACGGGACTCCCCTCCGTCACGGAGAAACCAGACTCCCCTCCATCACACGGAAACCAGACTCCCCTCTGTCACAATGAAACCGGGCTCCCCTCTGTCTCACGGGCACCGGACTCCCCTCCGTCACACGGAAACCGGACTCCCCTCCGTCACAATGAAACCGGGCTCCCGTCTGTCTCACGGACACCGGACTCCCCTCCGTCACGGAGAAACCAGCCTCCCCTCCGTCACATGGTCACCGGACTCCCCTCTGTCACGGAGAAACCGGACTCTCCTCCGTCACACGGAAACGGGCCTCCCCTCCGTCACGGAGAAACCGGACTCCGCTCCGTCACGGAGAAACCGGTCTCCCCTCCGTCACGGAGAAACCCGACTCTGCTCCATCACATGGACACCAGACTCCCCTCTGTCACACGGAAACCAGCCTCCCCTCCTTCACGGCGAAACCAGCCTCCCCTCTGTCACACGGAAACCAGACTCCCCTCCATCACGGAGAAAACAGCCTCCCCTCCGTCACGGAGAAACCAGCCTACCCTCCCCCAAACGAAAACCGGACTCCCCTCCGTCACACGGAAACCGGACTCCCCATCGTCACACGGAAACAGGACTCCACTCTGTCACGGAGAAACAGGACTCCCCTCCGACACACGGACAACGGACTCCCCTCCGTCACACGGAAACCAGACTCCCCTCCATCACGGAGAAAACAGCCTCCCCTCCATCACGGAGAAACCAGCCTCCCCTCCCCCACACGGAAACCGGACTCCCCTCCGTCACACGGAAACCGGATTCCCCATCGTCACACGGAAACCGGACTCCCCTCCGTCACAATGAAACCGGGCTCCCCTCTGTCTCACGGACACCGGACACCCCTCCGTCACGGAGAAACCAGCCTCCCCTCCGTCACACGGGTACCGGACTCCCCTCTGTCACACGGTCACCGGACTCCCCTCTGTCACGGAGAAACCGGACTCCCCTCCGACACACGGACAACGGACTCCCCTCCGTCACACGGAAACCAGACTCCCCTCCATCACGGAGAAAACAGCCTCCCCTCCGTCACGGAGAAACCAGCCTCCCCTCCCCCACACGGAAACCGGACTCCCCTTCATCACACGGACAACGGACTCCCCTTCGTCACACGGAAACAGCACGCCCCTCCGTCACACAGAAACCGGCCTCCCCTCCGACACACGGTCACCGGACTCCCCTCTGTCACGGAGAAACCGGACTCTTCTCCGTCACACGGAAACCGGCCTCCCCTCCGTCACGGAGAAACCAGCCTGCCCTCCGTCACACGGAAACCGGACACCCCTCCGTCAGACGGAAACCAGCCTCCCCTCCGTCACGGAGAAACCAGCCTGCCCTCCGTCACACGGAAACCGGACACCCCTCCGTCAGACGGAAACCAGCCTCCCCTCCGTCACGGAGAAACCAGCCTCCCCTCCGTCACACGGAAACCGGACACCCCTCCGTCAGACGGAAACCAGCCTCCCCTCCGTCACGGAGAAACCAGCCTGGCCTCCGTCACACGGACACCGGACTCCCCTCCGACACATGGAAACAGGACTCCCCTCCGTCACAATGAAACCGGACTCCCCTCTATCATACGGACAACAGCCTCCCCTCCGTCACACGGACACCAGACTCCGCTCCGTCACGGAGAAACCGGCCTCCCCTCCGTCACACGGAAACCGGACTCCCCTCCGTCACAATGAAACCGGACTCCCCTCCATCATACGGACACCAGCCTCCCCTCCGTCACACGGACACCAGACTCCCCTCCATCACGGAGAAACCAGCCTCCCCTCCGTCACACGGAAACGGGACTCCCCTCCGTCACGGAGAAACCAGACTCCCCTCCGTCACACGGACACCGCCTCCCCTCCATCACGGAGAAACCGGAGTCTCCTCCGTCACGAAGAAACCAGCCTCCCCTACGTCACATGGACACCAGACTCCCCTCCGTCACATGGTCACCGGACTCCCCTCTGTCACGGAGAAACCGGACTCTCCTCCGTCACACGGAAACGGGCCTCCCCTCCGTCACGGAGAAACCGGACTCCGCTCCGTCACGGAGAAACCGGTCTCCCCTCCGTCACGGAGAAACCCGACTCTGCTCCATCACATGGACACCAGACTCCCCTCTGTCACACGGAAACCAGCTTCCCCTCCTTCACGGCGAAACCAGCCTCCCCTCTGTCACACGGAAACCAGACTCCCCTCCATCACGGAGAAAACAGCCTCCCCTCCGTCACGGAGAAACCAGCCTACCCTCCCCCACACGGAAACCGGACTCCCCTCCGTCACACGGAAACCGGACTCCCCATCGTCACACGGAAACAGGACTCCACTCTGTCACGGAGAAACAGGACTCCCCTCCGACACACGGACAACGGACTCCCCTCCGTCACACGGAAACCAGACTCCCCTCCATCACGGAGAAAACAGCCTCCCCTCCGTCACGGAGAAACCAGCCTCCCCTCCCCCACACGGAAACCGGACTCCCCTCCGTCACACGGAAACCGGATTCCCCATCGTCACACGGAAACCGGACTCCCCTCCGTCACAATGAAACCGGGCTCCCCTCTGTCTCACGGACACCGGACACCCCTCCGTCACGGAGAAACCAGCCTCCCCTCCGTCACACGGGTACCGGACTCCCCTCTGTCACACGGTCACCGGACTCCCCTCTGTCACGGAGAAACCGGACTCCCCTCCGACACACGGACAACGGACTCCCCTCCGTCACACGGAAACCAGACTCCCCTCCATCACGGAGAAAACAGCCTCCCCTCCGTCACGGAGAAACCAGCCTCCCCTCCCCCACACGGAAACCGGACTCCCCTTCATCACACGGACAACGGACTCCCCTTCGTCACACGGAAACAGCACGCCCCTCCGTCACACAGAAACCGGCCTCCCCTCCGACACACGGTCACCGGACTCCCCTCTGTCACGGAGAAACCGGACTCTTCTCCGTCACACGGAAACCGGCCTCCCCTCCGTCACGGAGAAACCAGCCTGCCCTCCGTCACACGGAAACCGGACACCCCTCCGTCAGACGGAAACCAGCCTCCCCTCCGTCACGGAGAAACCAGCCTGCCCTCCGTCACACGGAAACCGGACACCCCTCCGTCAGACGGAAACCAGCCTCCCCTCCGTCACGGAGAAACCAGCCTCCCCTCCGTCACACGGAAACCGGACACCCCTCCGTCAGACGGAAACCAGCCTCCCCTCCGTCACGGAGAAACCAGCCTGGCCTCCGTCACACGGACACCGGACTCCCCTCCGACACATGGAAACAGGACTCCCCTCCGTCACAATGAAACCGGACTCCCCTCTATCATACGGACAACAGCCTCCCCTCCGTCACACGGACACCAGACTCCGCTCCGTCACGGAGAAACCGGCCTCCCCTCCGTCACACGGAAACCGGACTCCCCTCCGTCACAATGAAACCGGACTCCCCTCCATCATACGGACACCAGCCTCCCCTCCGTCACACGGACACCAGACTCCCCTCCATCACGGAGAAACCAGCCTCCCCTCCGTCACACGGAAACGGGACTCCCCTCCGTCACGGAGAAACCAGACTCCCCTCCGTCACACGGACACCGCCTCCCCTCCATCACGGAGAAACCGGAGTCTCCTCCGTCACGAAGAAACCAGCCTCCCCTACGTCACATGGACACCAGACTCCCCTCCGTCACATGGTCACCGGACTCCCCTCTGTCACGGAGAAACCGGACTCTCCTCCGTCACACGGAAACGGGCCTCCCCTCCGTCACGGAGAAACCGGACTCCGCTCCGTCACGGAGAAACCGGTCTCCCCTCCGTCACGGAGAAACCCGACTCTGCTCCATCACATGGACACCAGACTCCCCTCTGTCACACGGAAACCAGCCTCCCCTCCTTCACGGCGAAACCAGCCTCCCCTCTGTCACACGGAAACCAGACTCCCCTCCATCACGGAGAAAACAGCCTCCCCTCCGTCACGGAGAAACCAGCCTACCCTCCCCCACACGGAAACCGGACTCCCCTCCGTCACACGGAAACCGGACTCCCCATCGTCACACGGAAACAGGACTCCACTCTGTCACGGAGAAACAGGACTCCCCTCCGACACACGGACAACGGACTCCCCTCCGTCACACGGAAACCAGACTCCCCTCCATCACGGAGAAAACAGCCTCCCCTCCGTCACGGAGAAACCAGCCTCCCCTCCCCCACACGGAAACCGGACTCCCCTCCGTCACACGGAAACCGGATTCCCCATCGTCACACGGGAAACCGGACTCCCCTCCGTCACAATGAAACCGGGCTCCCCTCTGTCTCACGGACACCGGACACCCCTCCGTCACGGAGAAACTAGCCTCCCCTCCGTCACACGGGTACCGGACTCCCCTCCGTCACACGGTCACCGGACTCCCCTCTGTCACGGAGAAACCGGACTCCCCTCCGACACACGGACAACGGACTCCCCTCTGTCACACGGAAACCAGACTCCCCTCCATCACGGAGAAAACAGCCTCCCCTCCGTCACGGAGAAACCAGCCTCCCCTCCCCCACACGGAAACCGGACTCCCCTTCATCACACGGACAACGGACTCCCCTTCGTCACACGGAAACAGCACGCCCCTCCGTCACACAGAAACCGGCCTCCCCTCCGACACACGGTCACCGGACTCCCCTCTGTCACGGAGAAACCGGACTCTTCTCCGTCACACGGAAACCGGCCTCCCCTCCGTCACGGAGAAACCAGCCTGCCCTCCGTCACACGGAAACCGGACACCCCTCCGTCAGACGGAAACCAGCCTCCCCTCCGTCACGGAGAAACCAGCCTGCCCTCCGTCACACGGAAACCGGACACCCCTCCGTCAGACGGAAACCAGCCTCCCCTCCGTCACGGAGAAACCAGCCTCCCCTCCGTCACACGGAAACCGGACACCCCTCCGTCAGACGGAAACCAGCCTCCCCTCCGTCACGGAGAAACCAGCCTGGCCTCCGTCACACGGACACCGGACTCCCCTCCGACACATGGAAACAGGACTCCCCTCCGTCACAATGAAACCGGACTCCCCTCTATCATACGGACAACAGCCTCCCCTCCGTCACACGGACACCAGACTCCGCTCCGTCACGGAGAAACCGGCCTCCCCTCCGTCACACGGAAACCGGACTCCCCTCCGTCACAATGAAACCGGACTCCCCTCCATCATACGGACACCAGCCTCCCCTCCGTCACACGGACACCAGACTCCCCTCCATCACGGAGAAACCAGCCTCCCCTCCGTCACACGGAAACGGGACTTCCCTCCGTCACGGAGAAACCAGACTCCCCTCCGTCACACGGACACCGCCTCCCCTCCATCACGGAGAAACCGGAGTCTCCTCCGTCACGAAGAAACCAGCCTCCCCTACGTCACATGGACACCAGACTCCCCTCCGTCACATGGACACCGGACTCCCCTCCGTCACGGAGAAACCAGCCTCCCCTCCGTCACATGGTCACCGGACTCCCCTCTGTCACGGAGAAACCGGACTCTCCTCCGTCACACGGAAATGGGCCTCCCCTCCGTCACGGAGAAACCGGAATCCGCTCCGTCACGGAGAAACCGGTCTCCCCTCCGTCACGGAGAAACCCGACTCTGCTCCATCACATGGACACCAGACTCCCCTCTGTCACACGGAAACCAGCCTCCCCTCCTTCACGGCGAAACCAGCCTCCCCTCTGTCACACGGAAACCAGACTCCCCTCCATCACGGAGAAAACAGCCTCCCCTCCGTCACGGAGAAACCAGCCTACCCTCCCCCACACGGAAACCGGACTCCCCTCCGTCACACGGAAACCGGACTCCCCATCGTCACACGGAAACAGGACTCCACTCTGTCACGGAGAAACAGGACTCCCCTCCGACACACGGACAACGGACTCCCCTCCGTCACACGGAAACCAGACTCCCCTCCATCACGGAGAAAACAGCCTCCCCTCCGTCACGGAGAAACCAGCCTCCCCTCCCCCACACGGAAACCGGACTCCCCTCCGTCACACGGAAACCGGATTCCCCATCGTCACACGGAAACCGGACTCCCCTCCGTCACAATGAAACCGGGCTCCCCTCTGTCTCACGGACACCGGACACCCCTCCGTCACGGAGAAACCAGCCTCCCCTCCGTCACACGGGTACCGGACTCCCCTCCGTCACACGGTCACCGGACTCCCCTCTGTCACGGAGAAACCGGACTCCCCTCCGACACACGGACAACGGACTCCCCTCCGTCACACGGAAACCAGACTCCCCTCCATCACGGAGAAAACAGCCTCCCCTCCGTCACGGAGAAACCAGCCTCCCCTCCCCCACACGGAAACCGGACTCCCCTTCATCACACGGACAACGGACTCCCCTTCGTCACACGGAAACAGCACGCCCCTCCGTCACACAGAAACCGGCCTCCCCTCCGACACACGGTCACCGGACTCCCCTCTGTCACGGAGAAACCGGACTCTTCTCCGTCACACGGAAACCGGCCTCCCCTCCGTCACGGAGAAACCAGCCTGCCCTCCGTCACACGGAAACCGGACACCCCTCCGTCAGACGGAAACCAGCCTCCCCTCTGTCACGGAGAAACCAGCCTTCCCTCCGTCACACGGAAACCGGACACCCCTCCGTCAGACGGAAACCAGCCTCCCCTCCGTCACGGAGAAACCAGCCTGGCCTCCGTCACACGGACACCGGACTCCCCTCCGACACATGGAAACAGGACTCCCCTCCGTCACAATGAAACCGGACTCCCCTCTATCATACGGACACCAGCCTCCCCTCCGTCACACGGACACCAGACTCCGCTCCGTCACGGAGAAACCGGCCTCCCCTCCGTCACACGGAAACCGGACTCCCCTCCGTCACAAAGAAACCGGACTCCCCTCCATCATACGGACACCAGCCTCCCCTCCATCACACGGACACCAGACTCCCCTCCATCACAGAGAAACCAGCCTCCCCTCCGTCACACGGAAACGGGACTCCCCTCCGTCACGGAGAAACCAGACTCCCCTCCGTCACACGGACACCGCCTCCCCTCCGTCACGGAGAAACCGGACTCCCCTCCATCACGGAGAAACCAGCCTCCCCTCCGTCACGGAGAAACCAGCCTCCCCTCCGACACATGGTTACCGGACTCCCCTCCATCACGGAGGAACCGTAATCCGCTCCGTCACGGAGACACCGGACTCCGCTCCATCACGGCGAAACCGGCCTCCCCTCGGTCACCCGGACACCAGCCTCCCCTCCGTCACGGAGAAACCAGCCTCCCCTCCGTCACGGAGAAACCAGCCTCCCCTCCGTCACACGGAAACCGGACTCCCCATCGTCACACGGAAACAGGACTACACTCCGTCACGGAGAAACCGGTCTCCCCTCCGACACACGGACAACGGACTCCCCTTCATCACACGGACACCGGACTCCCCTCCGTCACGGAGAAACCAGCCTCCCCTCCGTCACACGGTCACCGGACTCCCCTCTGTCACGGAGAAACCGGACTCTCCTCCGTCACACGGAAACGGGCATCCCCTCCGTCACGGAGAAACCGGACTCCGCTCCGTCACGGAGAAACCGGTCTCCCCTCCGTCACAATGAAACCGGACTCTGCTCCATCACACGGACACCAGACTCCCCTCTGTCACACGGAAACCAGCCTCCATTCCATCACGGCGAAAACAGTCTCCCGTCCGTCACACGGAAACCAGACTCCCCTCCATCACGGAGAAAACAGCCTCCCCTCCGTCACGGAGAAACCAGCCTCCCCTCCCCCACACGGAAACCGGACTCCCCTCCGTCACACGGAAACCGGACTCCCCATCGTCACACGGAAACCGGCCTCCCCTCCGTCACAATGAAACCGGGCTCCCCTCTGTCTCACGGACACCGGACTCCCCTCCGTCACACGGGTACCGGACTCCCCTCCGTCACACAGTCACCGGACTCCCCTCTGTCACGGAGAAACCGGACTCTCCTCCGTCACACGGAAACGGGCCTCCCCTCCGTCACGGAGAAACCGGTCTCCCCTCCGTCACAATGAAACAGGACTCTACTCCATCACACGGACACCAGACTCCCCTCTGTCACACGGAAACCAGCCTCCCCTCCATCACGGCGAAACCAGCCTCCCCTCCGTCACACGGAAACCAGACTCCCCTCCATCACGGAGAAAACAGCCTCCCCTCCGTCACGGAGAAACCAGCCTACCCTCCCCCACACGGAAACCCGACTCCCCTCCGTCACACGGAAACCGGACTCCCCATCTTCACACGGAAACAGGACTCCACTCTGTCACGGAGAAACAGGACTCCCCTCCGACACACGGACAACGGACTCCCCTCCGTCACACGGAAACCAGACTCCCCTCCATCACGGAGAAAACAGCCTCCCCTCCGTCACGGAGAAACCAGCCTCCCCTCCCCCACACGGAAACCGGACTCCCCTCCGTCACACGGAAACCGGACTCCCCATCGTCACACGGAAACCGGCCTCCCCTCCGTCACAATGAAACCAGGCTCCCCTCTGTCTCACGGAGAACGGACTCCCCTCCGTTACGGAGAAACCAGCCTCCCCTCCGTCACACGGGTACCGGACTCCCCTCCGTCACCCGGTCACCGGACTCCCCTCTGTCACACGGACACCAGACTCCCCTCTGTAACACGGAAACCAGACTCCCCTCCGTCACGTAGAAACCAGCCTGCCCTCCGTCACACGGACAACAGACTCCCCTCCATCACGGAGAAAGCAGCCTCCCCTCCGTCACAGAGAAACCAGCCTCCCCTCCCCCACACGGAAACCGGACTCCCCTCTGTCACACGGAAACCAGACTCCCCTCCATCACGGTGAAAACAGCCTCCCCTCCGTCACGGAGAAACCAGCCTCCCCTCCCCCACACGGAAACCGGACTCCCCTCTGTCACACGGAAACCGGACTCCCCATCGTCACACGGAAACCGGCCTCCCCTCCGTCACAATGAAACCGGGCTCCCCTCTGTCTCACGGACACCGGACTCCCCTCCGTCACGGAGAAACCAGCCTCCCCTCCGTCACACGGGTACCGGACTCCCCTCCGTCACACGGTCACTGGACTCCCCTCTGTAACGGAGAAACCGGACTCTCCTCCGTCACACGGAAACGGGCCTCCCCTCCGTCACGGAGAAACCGGACTCCGCTCCATCACGGCGAAACCGGCCTCCCCTCCGTCACACGGAAACCAGACTCCCCTCCATCACGGAGAAACCAGCCTCCCCTCCGTCACACGGAAACCAGACTCCCCTCCATCACGGAGAAACCAGCCTCCCCTCCGTCACGGAGAAACCAGCCTCCCCTCCGTCACACGGAAACCGGACTCCCCATCGTCACACGGAAACAGGACTCCACTCCGTCACGGAGAAACCGGTCTCCCCTCCGACACACGGACAACGGACTCCCCTTCATCACACGGACACCGGACTCCCCTCCGTCACGGAGAAACCAGCCTCCCCTCCGTCACACGGGTACCGGACTCCCCTCCGTCACACGGTCACCGGACTCCCCTCTGTCACGGAGAAACCGGACTCTCCTCCGTCACACGGAAACGGGCATCCCCTCCGTCACGGAGAAACCGGACTCCGCTCCGTCACGGAGAAACCGGTCTCCCCTCCGTCACAATGAAACCGGACTCTGCTCCATCACACGGACACCAGACTCCCCTCTGTCACACGGAAACCAGCCTCCATTCCATCACGGCGAAAACAGTCTCCCGTCCGTCACACGGAAACCAGACTCCCCTCCATCACGGAGAAAACAGCCTCCCCTCCGTCACGGAGAAACCAGCCTCCCCTCCCCCACACGGAAACCGGACTCCCCTCCGTCACACGGAAACCGGACTCCCCATCGTCACACGGAAACCGGCCTCCCCTCCGTCACAATGAAACCGGGCTCCCCTCCGTCTCACGGACACCGGACTCCCCTCCGTCACACGGGTACCGGACTCCCCTCCGTCACACAGTCACCGGACTCCCCTCTGTCACGGAGAAACCGGACTCTCCTCCGTTACACGGAAACGGGCCTCCCCTCCGTCACGGAGAAACCGGTCTCCCCTCCGTCACAATGAAACAGGACTCTACTCCTTCACACGGACACCAGACTCCCCTCTGTCACACGGAAACCAGCCTCCCCTCCATCACGGCGAAAACAGCCTCCCCTCCGTCACGGAGAAACCAGCCTACCCTCCCCCACACGGAAACCCGACTCCCCTCCGTCACACGGAAACCGGACTCCCCATCTTCACACGGAAACAGGACTCCACTCTGTCACGGAGAAACAGGACTCCCCTCCGACACACGGACAACGGACTCCCCTCCGTCACACGGAAACCGGACTCCCCTCCGTCACACGGAAACCGGACTCCCCATCGTCACACGGAAACCGGCCTCCCCTCCGTCACAATGAAACCAGGCTCCCCTCTGTCTCACGGAGAACGGACTCCCCTCCGTCACGGAGAAACCAGCCTCCCCTCCGTCACACGGGTACCGGACTCCCCTCCGTCACCCGGTCACCGGACTCCCCTCTGTCACACGGACACCAGACTCCCCTCTGTCACACGGAAACCAGACTCCCCTCCGTCACGTAGAAACCAGCCTGCCCTCCGTCACACGGACACCGGACTCCCCTCCGTCACATGGAAACAGGACTCCCCTCCATCACACGGACAACAGACTCCCCTCCATCACGGAGAAAACAGCCTCCCCTCCGTCACGGAGAAACCAGCCTCCCCTCCCCCACACGGAAACCGGACTCCCCTCTGTCACACGGAAACCAGACTCCCCTCCATCACGGAGAAAACAGCCTCCCCTCCGTCACGGAGAAACCAGCCTCCCCTCCCCCACACGGAAACCGGACTCCCCTCTGTCACACGGAAACCGGACTCCCCATCGTCACACGGAAACCGGCCTCCCCTCCGTCACAATGAAACCGGGCTACCCTCTGTCTCACGGACACCGGACTCCCCTCCGTCACGGAGAAACCAGCCTCCCCTCCGTCACACGGGTACCGGACTCCCCTCCGTCACACGGTCACCGGACTCCCCTCTGTGACGGAGAAACAGGACTCTCCTCCGTCACACGGAAACGTGCCTCCCCTCCGTCACGGAGAAACCGGACTCCGCTCCGTCACGGAGAAACCGGTCTCCCCTCCGTCACAATGAAACCGGACTCTGCTCCATCACACGGACACCAGACTCCCCTCTGTCACACGGATACCAGCCTCCACTCCATCACGGAGAAAACAGCCTCCCCTCCGTCACGGAGAAACCAGCCTCCCCTCCCCCACACGGAAACCGGACTCCCCTCCGTCACACGGAAACCGGACTCCCCATCGTCACACGGAAACAGGACTCCACTCTGTCACGGAGAAACAGGACTCCCCTCCGACACACGGACAACGGACTCCCCTTCGTCACACGGAAACAGCACGCCCCTCCGTCACACAGAAACCGGCCTCCCCTCCGACACATGGTTACCGGACTCCCCTCTGTCACGGAGAAACCGGACTCTTCTCCGTCACACGGAAACCGGCCTCCCCTCCGTCACAATGAAACCGGGCTCCCCTCTGTCTCACGGACACTGGACTCCCCTCCGTCACGGAGAAACCGGACTCTCCGTCACACGGAAAACGGCCTCCCCTCCGTCACAATGAAACCGGGCTCCCCTGTGTCTCACGGACACTGGACTCCCCTCTGTAACGGAGAAACCGGACTCTCCGTCACACGGAAACGGGCCTCCACTCCGTCACGGAGAAACCGGACTCCGCTCCGTCACGGAGAAACCGTTCTCCCCTCCGTCACACGGAAACCGGACTCCCCATCGTCACACGGAAACCGGCCTCCCCTCCGTCACAATGAAACCGGGCTCCCCTCTGTCTCACGGACACCGGACTCCCCTCCGTCACGGAGAAACCAGCCTCCCCTCCGTCACACGGGTACCGGACTCCCCTCCGTCACACGGTCACCGGACTCCCCTCTGTGACGGAGAAACAGGACTCTCCTCCGTCACACGGAAACGTGCCTCCCCTCCGTCACGGAGAAACCGGACTCCGCTCCGTCACGGAGAAACCGGTCTCCCCTCCGTCACAATGAAACCGGACTCTGCTCCATCACACGGACACCAGACTCCCCTCTGTCACACGGATACCAGCCTCCACTCCATCACGGAGAAAACAGCCTCCCCTCCGTCACGGAGAAACCAGCCTCCCCTCCCCCACACGGAAACCGGACTCCCCTCCGTCACACGGAAACCGGACTCCCCATCGTCACACGGAAACAGGACTCCACTCTGTCACGGAGAAACAGGACTCCCCTCCGACACACGGACAACGGACTCCCCTTCGTCACACGGAAACAGCACGCCCCTCCGTCACACAGAAACCGGCCTCCCCTCCGACACATGGTTACCGGACTCCCCTCTGTCACGGAGAAACCGGACTCTTCTCCGTCACACGGAAACCGGCCTCCCCTCCGTCACAATGAAACCGGGCTCCCCTCTGTCTCACGGACACTGGACTCCCCTCCGTCACGGAGAAACCGGACTCTCCGTCACACGGAAACCGGCCTCCCCTCCGTCACAATGAAACCGGGCTCCCCTCTGTCTCACGGACACTGGACTCCCCTCTGTAACGGAGAAACCGGACTCTCCGTCACACGGAAACGGGCCTCCCCTCCGTCACGGAGAAACCGGACTCCGCTCCGTCACGGAGAAACCGTTCTCCCCTCCGTCACACGGACACCAGAGTCCCCTCTGTCACACGGAAACCAGCCTCCCCTCCATCACGGCGAATCCAGCCTCCCCTCCGTCACGGAGAAACCAGCCTCCCCTCCGACACATGGTTACCGGACTCCCGTCTGTCACGGAGAAACCGGACTCTTCTCCGTCACACGGAAACCGGCCTCCCCTCCGTCACAATGAAACTGGGCTCCCCTCTGTCTCACGGGCACCGGACTCCCCTCCGTCACGGAGAAACCGGACTCCCCTCCATCACGGAGAAACCAGCCTCCCCTCCGTCACGGAGAAACCAGCCTCCCCTCCGACACATGGTTACCGGACTCCCCTCCATCACGGAGGAACCGTAATCCGCTCCGTCACGGAGACACCGGACTCCGCACCATCACACGGACACCAGACTCCCCTCGGTCACACGGAAACCAGCCTCCCCTCCGTCACGGAGAAACCAGCCTCCCCTCCCCCACACGGTCACCGGACTCCCCTCTGTCACGGAGAAACCGGACTCTTCTCCGTCACGGAGAAACCGGACTCTTCTCCGTCACACGGAAACCGGCCTCCCCTCCGTCACAATGAAACCGGGCTCCCCTCTGTCTCACGGACACCGGACTCCCCTCCGTCACGGAGAAACCAGCCTCCCCTCCGTCACACGGTCACTGGACTCCCCTCTGTAACGGAGAAACCGGACTCTCCTCCGTCACACGGAAACGGGCCTCCCCTCCGTCACGGAGAAACCGGACTCCGCTCCATCACGGCGAAACCGGCCTCCCCTCCGTCACACGGAAACCAGACTCCCCTCCATCACGGAGAAACCAGCCTCCCCTCCGTCACGGAGAAACCAGCCTCCCCTCCGTCACACGGAAACCGGACTCCCCATCGTCACACGGAAACAGGACTCCACTCCGTCACGGAGAAACCGGTCTCCCCTCCGACACACGGACAACGGACTCCCCTTCATCACACGGACACCGGACTCCCCTCCGTCACGGAGAAACCAGCCTCCCCTCCGTCACACGGGTACCGGACTCCCCTCTGTCACGGAGAAACCGGACTCTCCTCCGTCACACGGAAACGGGCCTCCCCTCCGTCACGGAGAAACCGGACTCCGCTCCGTCACGGAGAAACCGGTCTCCCCTCCGTCACAATGAAACCGGACTCTGCTCCATCACACGGACACCAGACTCCCCTCTGTCACACGGAAACCAGCCTCCATTCCATCATGGCGAAACCAGCCTCCCCTCCGTCACACGGAAACCAGACTCCCCTCCATCACGGAGAAAACAGCCTCCCCTCCGTCACGGAGAAACCAGCCTACCCTCCCCCACACGGAAACCGGACTCCCCTCCGTCACACGGAAACCGGACTCCCCATCGTCACACGGAAACAGGACTCCACTCTGTCACGGAGAAACAGGACTCCCCTCCGACACACGGACAACGGACTCCCCTCTGTCACACGGAAACCAGACTCCCCTCCATCACGGAGAAAACAGCCTCCCCTCCATCACGGAGAAACCAGCCTCCCCTCCCCCACACGGAAACCGGACTCCCCTCCGTCACACGGAAACCGGACTCCCCATCGTCACACGGAAACCGGCCTCCCCTCCGTCACAATGAAACCAGGCTCCCCTCTGTCTCACGGACACCGGACTCCCCTCCGTCACACGGGTACCGGACTCCCCTCCGTCACACGGTCACCGGACTCCCCTCTGTCACGGAGAAACCGGACTCTCCTCCGTCACACGGAAACGGGCCTCCCCTCCGTCACGGAGAAACCGGTCTCCCCTCCGTCACAATGAAACCGGACTCTGCTCCATCACACGGACACCAGACTCCCCTCTGTCACACGGAAACCAGCCTCCCCTCCATCACGGCGAAACCAGCCTCCCCTCCGTCACACGGAAACCAGCCTCCCCTCCATCACGGCGAAACCAGCCTACCCTCCCCCACACGGAAACCCGACTCCCCTCCGTCACACGGAAACCGGACTCCCCATCTTCACACGGAAACAGGACTCCACTCTGTCACGGAGAAACAGGACTCCCCTCCGACACACGGACAACGGACTCCCCTCCGTCACACGGAAACCAGACTCCCCTCCATCACGGAGAAAACAGCCTCCCCTCCGTCACGGAGAAACCAGCCTCCCCTCCCCCACACGGAAACCGGACTCCCCTCCGTCACACGGAAACCGGCCTCCCCTCCGTCACAATGAAACCGGGCTCCCCTCCGTCGCACGGGTACCGGACTCCCCTCCGTCACACGGTCACCGGACTCCCCTCTGTCACGGAGAAACCGGACTCTCCTCCGTCACACGGAAACGGGCCTCCCCTCCGTCACGGAGAAACCGGACTCCGCTCCGTCACGGAGAAACCGGTCTCCCCTCCGTCACAATGAAACCGGACTCTGCTCCATCACACGGACACCAGACTCCCCTCTGTCACACGGAATCTAGCCTCCCCTCCATCACGGAGAAAACAGCCTCCCCTCCGTCACGGAGAAACCAGCCTCCCCTCCCCCACACGGAAACCGGACTCCCCTCCGTCACACGGAAACCAGACTCCCCATCGTCACACGGAAACCGGCCTCCCCTCCGTCACAATGAAACCAGGCTCCCCTCTGTCTCACGGACACCGGACTCCCCTCCGTCACGGAGAAACCGGACTCCGCTCCGTCGCGGAGAAACCGGTCTCCCCTCCGTCACAATGAAACCGGACTCTGCTCCATCACACGGACACCAGACTCCCCTCTGTCACACGGAAACCAGCCTCCCCTCCATCACGGAGAAACCAGCCTCCCCTCCGTCACACGGAAACCAGACTCCCCTCCATCACGGAGAAAACAGCCTCCCCTCCGTCACGGAGAAACCAGCCTACCCTCCCCCACACGGAAACCCGACTCCCCTCCGTCACACGGAAACCGGACTCCCCATCTTCACACGGAAACAGGACTCCACTCTGTCACGGAGAAACAGGACTCCCCTCCGACACACGGACAACGGACTCCCCTCAGTCACACGGAAACCAGACTCCCCTCCATCACGGAGAAAACAGCCTCCCCTCTGTCACACGGAAACCGGACTCCCCTCCGTCACACGGAAACCGGACTCCCCATCGTCACACGGAAACCGGCCTCCCCTCCGTCACAATGAAACCAGGCTCCCCTCTGTCTCACGGAGAACGGACTCCCCTCCGTCACGGAGAAACCAGCCTCCCCTCCCCCACACGGAAACCGGACTCCCCTCCGTCACACGGAAACCGGACTCCCCATCGACACACGGAAACAGGACTCCACTCTGTCACGGAGAAACAGGACTCCCCTCCGACACACGGACAACGGACTCCCCTTCATCACACGGACAACGGACTCCCTTTCGTCACACGGAAACAGCACGCCCCTCCGTCACACAGAAACCGGCCTCCCCTCCGACACACGGTCACCGGACTCCCCTCTGTCACGGAGAAACCGGACTCTTCTCCGTCACACGGAAACCGGCCTCCCCTCCGTCACAATGAAACCGGGCTCCCCTCTGTCTCACGGACACCGGACTCCCCTCCGTCACGGAGAAACCGGACTCCGCACCATCACACGGAAACCAGACTCCCCTCCGTCACGGAGAAACCAGCCTCCCCTCCGTCACACGGAAACCGGACACCCCTCCGTCAGACGGAAACCAGCCTCCCCTCCGTCACGGAGAAACCAGCCTGCCCTCCGTCACACGGAAACCGGACACCCCTCCGTCAGACGGAAACCAGCCTCCCCTCCGTCACAATGAAACCGGACTCTGCTCCATCACACGGACACCAGACTCCCCTCTGTCACACGGAAACCAGACTCCCCTCCGTCACACGGACACCAGACTCCCCTCTATCACACGGACACCAGACTCCCATCTGTCACACGGAAACCAGACTCCCCTCCGTCACGGAGAAACCAGCCTGCCCTCCGTCACACGAACACCGGACTCCCCTCCGTCACATGGAAACAGGACTCCCCTCCGTCACACGGACACCAGACTCTGCTCCATCACGGAGAAACCGGCCTCCCCTCCGTCACACGGAAACCGGACTCCCCTCCGTCACAATGAAACCGGACTCCCCTCCATCATACGGACACCAGCCTCCCCTCCATCACACGGACACCAGACTCCCCTCCATCACGGAGAAACCAGCCTCCCCTCCGTCACACGGAAACGGGACTTCCCTCCGTCACGGAGAAACCAGACTCCCCTCCGTCACACGGACACCGCCTCCCCTCCATCACGGAGAAACCGGAGTCTCCTCCGTCACGAAGAAACCAGCCTCCCCTACGTCACATGGACACCAGACTCCCCTCCGTCACATGGACACCGGACTCCCCTCCGTCACAATGAAACCGGACTCCCCTCCATCATACGGACACCAGCCTCCCCTCCGTCACACGGACACCAGACTCCCCTCCATCACGGAGAAACCAGCCTCCCCTCCGTCACACGGAAACGGGACTCCCCTCCGTCACGGAGAAACCAGACTCCCCTCCGTCACATGGACACCAGACTCCCCTCCGTCACATGGACACCGGACTCCCCTCCGTCACACGGACACCTACCTCCCCTCCGTCACGGAGAAACTGGACTCCCCTCCGTCACACCGACACCTGACCCCTCTGTCACACGGACACCAAACTCCACTCCGTCACACGGACACGGGACTCCCCTCCATCACACGGAAACCCGCCTCCCCTCCGTCACACGGAAACCGGACTCCCCTCCGTCACACGGAAACCGGACTCCCCATCGTCACACGGAAACAGGACTCCACTCTGTCACGGAGAAACAGGACTCCCCTCCGACACACAGACAACGGACTCCCCTTCATCACACGGACAACGGACTCCCCTTCGTCACACGGAAACAGCACGCCCCTCCGTCACAATGAAACCGGGCTCCCCTCTGTCTCACGGACACCAGACTCCCCTCTGTCACACGGAAACCAGCCTGCCCTCCGTCACGGAGAAACCAGCCTGCCCCTCCATCACGGAGAAACCAGCCTCCCCTCCGTCACACGGAAACGGGACTCCCCTCCATCACGGAGAAACCAGACTCCCCTCCGTCACACGGACACCGCCTCCCATCCATCACGGAGAAACCGGAGTCTCCTCCGTCACGAAGAAACCAGCCTCCCCTACGTCACATGGACACCAGACTCCCCTCCGTCACATGGACACCGGACTCCCCTCCGTCACACGGACACCTACCTCCCCTCCGTCACGGAGAAACTGGACTCCCCTCCGTCACACCGACACCTGACCCCTCTGTCACACGGACACCAAACTCCACTCCGTCACACGGACATGGGACTCCCCTCCATCACGGAGAAACCGGACTACCCTCCGTCACACGGAAACCGGCCTCCCCTCCTTCACACGGAAACCGGCCTACCCTCCGTCACGGAGAAACCGGACACCCCTCTGTCACACGGACACCAAACTCCACTCCGTCACAGAGAAACCGGTCTCCTCTCCGTCACGGAGAAACCGGACTCTGCTCCATCACACGGAAAGCAGCATCCCCTCCGTCACGGAGACACCCGCCTCCCCTCCGTCACACGGAAACCAGCCTCCCCTCCGTCACAAGGAAACCGGTCTCGCCTCCGTAACGGAGAAACCAGCGTCCCCTCCGTCACGGAGAAACCAGCCTCCCCTCCGTCACACGGACACCGGACTCCCCTCGGTCACCCGGACACCAGCCTCCCCTCCGTCACGGCGAAACCAGCCTCCCCTCCGTCACGGAGAAACAAGCCTCCCCTCCCCCACACGGAAACCGGACTCCCCTCCGTCACACGGAAACCGGACTCCCCATCGTCACACGGAAACAGGACTCCACTCTGTCACGGAGAAACAGGACTCCCCTCCGACACACGGACAACGGACTCCCCTCCGTCACACGGAAAGCAGCATCCCCTCCGTCACGGAGACACCCGCCTCCCCTCCGTCACACGGAAACCAGCCTCCCCTCCGTCACAAGGAAACCGGTCTCGCCTCCGTAACAGAGAAACCAGCCACCCCTCCGTCACGGAGAAACCAGCCTCCCCTCCGACACATGGTTACCGGACTCCCCTCTGTCACGGAGAAACCGGACTCTTCTCCGTCACACGGAAACCGGCCTCCCCACCGTCACAATGAAACCGGGCTCCCCTCTGTCTCACGGACACCGGACTCCCCTCCGTCACGGAGAAACCAGCCTCCCCTCCGTCACACGGGTACCGGACTCCCCTCCGTCACACGGTCACCGGACTCCCCTCTGTCACGGAGAAACCGGACTCTCCTCCGTCACACGGAAACGGGCCTCCCCTCCGTCACGGAGAAACCGGACTCCGCTCCGTCACGGAGAAACCGGTCTCCCCTCCGTCACAATGAAACCGGACTCTGCTCCATCACAGGGACACCAGACTCCCCTCTGTCACACGGAAACCAGCCTCCCCTCCATCACGGAGAAACCAGCCTCCCCTCCGTCACACGGAAACCAGCCTCCCCTCCCCCACACGGAAACCGGACTCCCCTCCGACACACGGACAACGGACTCCCCTCCGTCACACGGAAACCAGACTCCCCTCCATCACGGAGAAAACAGCCTCCCCTCCGTCACGGAGAAACCAGCCTACCCTCCCCCACACGGAAACCGGACTCCCCTCCGTCACACGGAAACCGGTCTCCCCATCGTCACACGGAAACAGGACTCCCCTCTGTCACGGAGAAACCGGACTCCGCTCCGTCACGGAGAAACCGGTCTCCCCTCCGTCACAATGAAACCGGACTCTGCTCCATCACACGGACACCAGACTCCCCTCTGTCACACGGAAACCAGCCTCCCCTCCATCATGGCGAAACCAGCCTCCCCTCTGTCACACAGAAACCTGACTCCCCTCCATCACGGAGAAACCAGCCTCCCCTCCATCACGGAGAAACCAGCCTCCCCTCCGTCACGGAGAAACCAGCCTCCCCTCCGACACATGGTTACCGGACTCCTCTCTGTCACAGAGAAACCGGACTCTTCTCCGTCACACGGAAACCGGCCTCCCCTCCGTCACAATGAAACCGGCTCCCCTCTGTCTCACGGGCACCGGACTCCCCTCCGTCACGGAGAAACCGGACTCCCCTCCATCACGGAGGAACCGGAATCCGCTCCGTCACACGGAAACCAGACTCCCCTCTGTCACACGGAAACCAGACTCCCCTCTGTCACACGGAAACCAGACTCCCCTCCGTCACGGAGAAACCAGCCTGCCCTCCGTCACACGGACACCAGACTCCCCTCCGTCACATGGAAACAGGGACTCCCCTCCGTCACACGGACACCAGACTCCGCTCTGTCACGGAGAAACCAGCCTGCCCTCCGTCACACGGACACCAGGACTCCCCTCCGTCACAATGAAACCGGACTCCCCTCCATCATACGGACACCAGCCTCCCCTCCGTCACCACGGACACCAGACTCCCCTCCATCACGGAGAAAACCAGCCTCCCCTCCGTCACACGGAAACGGGGCTCCCCTCCGTCACGGAGAAACCAGCCTCCCCTCCGTCACACAGACACCGCCTCCCCTCCATCATGGAGAAACCGGAGTATCCTCCGTCACGAAGAAACAGCCTCCCCTCCGTCACGGAGAGAAACCAGCCTCCCCTCCGTCACACAGACACCAGACTCCCCTCGGTCACCCAGACACCAGCCTCCCCTCCGTCACGGAGAAACCGGACTCCCCTCCGTCACGGAGAAACCAGCCACCCCTCCGTCACGGAGAAACCAGCCTCCCTTCCGTCACGGAGAAACCAGCCTCCCCTCCGTCACACGGAAACGGGACTCCCCTCCGTCACACGGAAACCGGACTCACCTCCGTCACACAGACACCGGACTCCCCTCCGTCACACGCATACAAGCCTCCCCTCCGTCACGGAGAAACCAGCCTCCCCTCCGTCACACGGAAATCGGACTCGCCTCCGTAACGGAGAATCCGGACTCCCCTCCGTCACGGAGAGAAACCGGACACCCCTCCGTCACACGGAAACCGGACTCACCTCCGTCACACAGACACCGGACTCCCCTCCGTCACACGCATACAAGCCTCCCCTCCGTCACGGAGAAACCAGCCTCCCCTCCGTCACACGGAAACCGGACTCGCCTCCGTAACGGAGAAACCGGACTCCCCTCCGTCACACGGAAATCAGCCTCCCCTCCATCACACGGACACCGGACTCCCTTCTGTCACACGGAAACCATCTTCCCCTCCGTCACGGAGAAACCAGCCTCCCCTCCATCACAAGGACACCGGATAACCCTCCGTCACACAGACAGCTGCCTCCCCTCCGTCACGGAGAAACCGGACTCCGCTCCATCAAACGGACACCAGCCTCCCCTCCCTCACAGAGAAACCGGAGTCCCCTCCGTCACGAGGAAACCAGCCTCCCCTACGTCACACGGACACCGGACAACCCTCCGTCACACAGACACCTGCCTCCCCTCCGTCACGGAGATACTGGACCCTCCGTCACTGAGAAACCAGCATCCCCTCCGTCTCACGGACACCGGACTCCCCTCCGTCACGGAGAAACCGGCCTCCACTCAGTCACACGGAAACCAGCCTCCCCGTCACACGGACGCCGAACTCCCCTCCCTCACGGAGAAACCGGAGTCCCCTCCGTCACGAAGAAACCAGCCTCCCCTCCGTCATGGAGAAACCGGACTCCGCTCCATCAAATGGAAACCAGCCTTCCCTCCATCACAGAGAAACTGGCCTCCACTACGTCACACGGACACCGGACTCCCCTCTGTCACACGGACACCGGACTCCCCTCTGTCACACGGACACCAGACTCCCCTCCATCACACCGACACCGGACTCCCTTCCGTCACACGGACACCGGACTCCCCTCCATCACTGGGATACCAGACTCTCCTCCATCACACGGACACCGGACTCCCCTCCGTCACACAGAAACCGGACTCCGCTCCGTCACGGATAAACCGGACTCCCCTCCGTCACACGGACACCGGACTCCCCTCCGTCACACGGAAACCAGACTCTGCTCCATCACACGGACACCGGACTCCCCTCCATCACACCGACACCGGACTCCCTTCCGTCACACGGACACCGGACTCCCCTCCATCACTGGGATACCAGACTCTCCTCCATCACACGGACACCGGACTTCCCTCCATCACTGGGATACCAGACTCTCCTCCATCACACGGACACCGGACTCCCCTCCGTCACACGGAAACCAGACTCTGCTCCATCACACGGACACCGGACTCCCCTCCATCACACCGACACCGGACTCCCTTCCGTCACACGGACACCGGACTCCCCTCCATCACTGGGATACCAGACTCTCCTCCATCACACGGACACCGGACTCCCCTCCGTCACACAGAAACCGGACTCCGCTCCGTCACGGATAAACCAGACTCTGCTCCATCACACGGACACCGGACTCCCCTCTGTCACGGAGAAACCAGCCTCCCCTCCGTCACGGAGAAACCAGCCTCCCCTCCCCCAAACAGAAACCGGACTCCCCTCCATCACACGGACACCGGACTCCCCTCTGTCACACGGAAACCAGCCTCCCCTCCATCACGGCGAAACCAGCCTCCCCTCCGTCACACGGAAACCAGACTCCCCTCCATCACGGAGAAACCAGCCTCCCCTCCGTCACGGAGAAACCAGCCTCCCCTCCCCCACACAGAAACCGGACTCCCCTCCGTCTCACGGACAGCGGACTCCCCTCCGTCAAACGGACACCAGCCTCCCCTCCGTCACGGAGAAACCGGAGTCCCCTCCGTCACGAAGAAACCAGCCTCCCCTCCGTCACACGGACACCGGACTCCCCTCCGTCACGGAGAAATCGGCCTCCACTCCGTCACGGAGAAACCAGCCTCCCCTCCGTCACGGAGAAACCAGCCTCGCCTCCGTCACACGGAAACGGGACTCCCCTCCGTCACACAGACACCGGACTCCCCTCCGTCACACGCATACAAGCCTCCCCTCCGTCACGGAGAAACCAGCCTCCCCTCCGTCACACGGAAACCGGACTCGCCTCCGTAACGGAGAAACCGGACTCCCCTCCGTCACACGGAAATCAGCCTCCCCTCCATCACACGGACACCGGACTCCCTTCTGTCACACGGAAACCATCTTCCCCTCCGTCACGGAGAAACCAGCCTCCCCTCCATCACAAGGACACCGGATAACCCTCCGTCACACAGACAGCTGCCTCCCCTCCGTCACGGAGAAACCGGACTCCGCTCCATCAAACGGACACCAGCCTCCCCTCCCTCACAGAGAAACCGGAGTCCCCTCCGTCACGAGGAAACCAGCCTCCCCTACGTCACACGGACACCGGACAACCCTCCGTCACACAGACACCTGCCTCCCCTCCGTCACGGAGATACTGGACCCTCCGTCACTGAGAAACCAGCATCCCCTCCGTCTCACGGACACCGGACTCCCCTCCGTCACGGAGAAACCGGCCTCCACTCAGTCACACGGAAACCAGCCTCCCCGTCACACGGACGCCGAACTCCCCTCCCTCACGGAGAAACCGGAGTCCCCTCCGTCACGAAGAAACCAGCCTCCCCTCCGTCATGGAGAAACCGGACTCCGCTCCATCAAATGGAAACCAGCCTTCCCTCCATCACAGAGAAACTGGCCTCCACTACGTCACACGGACACCGGACTCCCCTCTGTCACACGGACACCGGACTCCCCTCTGTCACACGGACACCAGACTCCCCTCCATCACACCGACACCGGACTCCCTTCCGTCACACGGACACCGGACTCCCCTCCATCACTGGGATACCAGACTCTCCTCCATCACACGGACACCGGACTCCCCTCCGTCACACAGAAACCGGACTCCGCTCCGTCACGGATAAACCGGACTCCCCTCCGTCACACGGACACCGGACTCCCCTCCGTCACACGGAAACCAGACTCTGCTCCATCACACGGACACCGGACTCCCCTCCATCACACCGACACCGGACTCCCTTCCGTCACACGGACACCGGACTCCCCTCCATCACTGGGATACCAGACTCTCCTCCATCACACGGACACCGGACTTCCCTCCATCACTGGGATACCAGACTCTCCTCCATCACACGGACACCGGACTCCCCTCCGTCACACGGAAACCAGACTCTGCTCCATCACACGGACACCGGACTCCCCTCCATCACACCGACACCGGACTCCCTTCCGTCACACGGACACCGGACTCCCCTCCATCACTGGGATACCAGACTCTCCTCCATCACACGGACACCGGACTCCCCTCCGTCACACAGAAACCGGACTCCGCTCCGTCACGGATAAACCTGACTCTGCTCCATCACACGGACACCGGACTCCCCTCTGTCACACGGACAGCGGACTCCCCTCCGTCAAACGGACACCAGCCTCCCCTCCGTCACGGAGAAACCGGAGTCCCCTCCGTCACGAAGAAACCAGCCTCCCCTCCGTCACACGGACACCGGACTCCCCTCCGTCACGGAGAAATCGGCCTCCACTCCGTCACGGAGAAACCAGCCTCCCCTCCGTCACGGAGAAACCAGCCTCGCCTCCGTCACACGGAAACGGGACTCCCCTCCGTCACACAGAAACCGGACTCACCTCCGTCACACAGACACCGGACTCCCCTCCGTCACATGCATACCAGCCTCCCCTCCGTCACACGGAAACCGGACTCGCCTCCGTCACGGAGAAACCGGACTCCGCTCCATCACGGAGAAACCGGACTCCCCTCAGTCACATGGAAACAGGACTCCCCTCCGTCACACGGACACCGGACTCCCCATCATCACACGGAAACCATCCTCCCCTCTGTCATGGAGAATCCAGACTCCCCTCCATCACAAGGACACCGGACAACCCTCCGTCACACAGACACCTGCCTCCCCTCCGTCACGGAGAATCCGGACTCCGCTCCATCAAACGGAAACCAGCCTTCCCTCCATCACAGAGAAACTGGCCTCCGCTCTGTCACACGGACACCGGATTCCCCTCCGTCACGGAGACACCAGACTCCCCCCCATCACACGGACACCGGACTCCCTTCCGTCACACGGACACTGGACTCCCCTCCGTCACACGGAAACCGGACTCTCCTCCGTCACTGGGAAACCAGACTCTCCTCCATCACACGGACACCGGACTCCCCTCCGTCACACGGACACCGGACTCCCCTCCGTCACACAGAAACCGGACTCCGCTCCGTCACGGATAAACCGGACTCCCCTCCGTCACACGGACACCGGACTCCCCTCGGTCACCCGGACACCAGCCTCCCCTCCGTCACGGAGAAACCGAACTCCCCTCCATCACGGAGAAACCAGCCTCCCCTCCGTCTCACGGACACCGGACTCCCCTCCGTCACGGAGAAACCAGCCACCCCTCCGTCACGGAGAAACCAGCCTCCCTTCCGTCACACGGAAACGGGACTCCCCTCCGTCACACGGAAACCGGACTCACCTCCGTCACACAGACACCGGACTCCCCTCCGTCACACGCATACAAGCCTCCCCTCCGTCACGGAGAAACCAGCCTCCCCTCCGTCACACGGAAATCGGACTCGCCTCCGTAACGGAGAAACCGGACTCCCCTCCGTCACGGAGAAACCGGACACCCCTCCGTCACACGGAAACCGGACTCACCTCCGTCACACAGACACCGGACTCCCCTCCGTCACACGCATACAAGCCTCCCCTCCGTCACGGAGAAACCAGCCTCCCCTTCGTCACACGGAAACCGGACTCGCCTCCGTAACGGAGAAACCGGACTCCCCTCCGTCACACGGAAATCAGCCTCCCCTCCATCACACGGACACCGGACTCTCTTCTGTCACACGGAAACCATCCTCCCCTCCGTCACGGAGAAACCAGCCTCCCCTCCATCACAAGGACACCGGATAACCCTCCGTCACACAGACAGCTGCCTCCCCTCCGTCACGGAGAAACCGGACTCCGCTCCATCAAACGGAAACCAGCCTTCCCTCCATCACAGAGAAACTGGCCTCCACTACGTCACACGGACACCGGACAACCCTCCGTCACACAGACACCTGCCTCCCCTCCATCACGGAGACACTGGACCCTCCGTCACTGAGAAACCAGCATCCCCTCCGTCTCACGGACACCGGACTCCCCTCCGTCATGGAGAAACCGGCCTCCACTCAGTCACACGGAAACCAGCCTCCCCGTCACACGGACGCCGAACTCCCCTCCCTCACAGAGAAACCGGAGTCCCCTCCGTCACGAAGAAATCAGCCTCCCCTACGTCACACGGACTCCGGACTCCCCTCCGTCACGGAGAAATCGGCCTCCACTCCGTCACGGAGAAACCAGCCTCCCCTCCGTCATGGAGAAACCAGCCTCCCCTCCGTCACACGGAAACGGGACTCCCCTCCGTCACACGGAAACCGGGCTCACCTCCGTCACACAGACACCGGACTCCCCTCCGTCACATGCATACCAGCCTCCCCTCCGTCACACGGAAACCGGACTCGCCTCCGTCACGGAGAAACCGTACTCCGCTCCGTCACGGAGAAACCGGACTCCCCTCAGTCACATGGAAACAGGACTCCCCTCCGTCACACGGACACCGGACTCCCCATCGTCACACGGAAACCATCCTCCCCTCTGTCATGAAGAATCCAGACTCCCCTCCATCACAAGGACACCGGACAACCCTTCGTCACACAGACACCTGCCTTCCCTCCGTCACGGAGAATCCGGACTCCGCTCCATCAAACGGAAACCAGCCTTCCCTCCATCACAGAGAAACTGGCCTCCCCTCTGTCACACGGACACCGGATTCCCCTCCGTCACGGAGACACCAGACTCCCCCCCATCACACGGACACCGGACTCCCTTCCGTCACACGGACACCGGACTCCCCTCCGTCACACGGAAACCGGACTCCCCTCCGTCACTGGGAAACCAGACTCTCCTCCATCACACGGACACCGGACTCCCCTCCGTCACACGGACACCGGACTCCCCTCCGTCACACAGAAACCGGACTCCGCTCCGTCACGGATAAACCGGACTCCCCTCCGTCACACGGACACCGGACTCCCCTCGGTCACCCGGACACCAGCCTCCCCTCCGTCACGGAGAAACCGGACTCCCCTCCATCACGGAGAAACCAGCCTCCCCTCCGTCTCACGGACACCGGACTCCCCTCCGTCACACGGACACCGCCTCCCCTCCCTCACGGAGAAACCGGAGTCCCCTCCGTCACGAAGAAACGAGCCTCCCCTCGGTCACCCGGACACCAGCCTCCCCTCCGTCACGGAGAAACCGGACTCCCCTCTGTCACGGAGAAACCAGCCTCCCCTCCGTCTCACGGACACCGGACTCCCCTCCCTCACGGAGAAACCGGAGTCCCCTCCGTCACGAAGAATCCAGCCTCCCCTCCATCACAAGGACACCGGACAACCCTCCGTCACACAGACACCTGCCTCCCCTCCGTCACGGAGAAACCGGACTCCACTCCATCAAACGGAAACCAGCCTTCCCTCCATCACAGAGAAACTGGCCTCCCCTCTGTCACACGGAAACCAGGCTCCCCTCCGTCACGGAGACACCAGACTCCCCTCCATCACACGGACACCGGACTCCCTACCGTCACATGGACACCGGACTCCCCTCCGTCACACGGACACCGGACTCCCCTCCGTCACACGGTAACCGGACTCCCCTCGGTCACCCGGACACCAGCCTCCCCTCCGTCACGGAGAAACCGGACTCCCCTCCATCACGGAGAAACCAGCCTCCCCTCCGTCTCACGGACACCGGAGTCCCCTCCGTCACACGGACACCGCCTCCCCTCCCTCACGGAGAAACCGGAGTCCCCTCCGTCACGAAGAAACAAGCCTCCCCTCGGTCACCCGGACACCAGCCTCCCCTCCGTCACGGAGAAACCGGACTCCCCTCCGTCACGGAGAAACCAGCCTCCCCTCCGTCTCACGGACACCGGACTCCCCTCCCTCACGGAGAAACCGGAGTCCCCTCCGTCACGAAGAAACCAGCCTCCCCTCCGTCATGGAGAAACCGGACTCCGCTCCATCAAATGGAAACCAGCCTTCCCTCCATCACAGAGAAACTGGCCTCCACTACGTCACACGGACACCGGACTCCCCTCTGTCACACGGACACCGGACTCCCCTCTGTCACACGGACACCAGACTCCCCTCCATCACACCGACACCGGACTCCCTTCCGTCACACGGACACCGGACTCCCCTCCATCACTGGGATACCAGACTCTCCTCCATCACACGGACACCGGACTCCCCTCCGTCACACAGAAACCGGACTCCGCTCCGTCACGGATAAACCGGACTCCCCTCCGTCACACGGACACCGGACTCCCCTCCGTCACACGGAAACCAGACTCTGCTCCATCACACGGACACCGGACTCCCCTCCATCACACCGACACCGGACTCCCTTCCGTCACACGGACACCGGACTCCCCTCCATCACTGGGATACCAGACTCTCCTCCATCACACGGACACCGGACTCCCCTCCGTCACACAGAAACCGGACTCCGCTCCGTCACGGATAAACCAGACTCTGCTCCATCACACGGACACCGGACTCCCCTCTGTCACATGGAAACCAGCCTCCCCTCCATCACGGCGAAACCAGCCTCCCCTCCGTCACACGGAAACCAGACTCCCCTCCATCACGGAGAAACCAGCCTCCCCTCCGTCACGGAGAAACCAGCCTCCCCTCCCCCACACAGAAACCGGACTCCCCTCCGTCTCACGGACAGCGGACTCCCCTCCGTCAAACGGACACCAGCCTCCCCTCCGTCACGGAGAAACCGGAGTCCCCTCCGTCACGAAGAAACCAGCCTCCCCTCCGTCACACGGACACCGGACTCCCCTCCGTCACGGAGAAATCGGCCTCCACTCCGTCACGGAGAAACCAGCCTCCCCTCCGTCACACGGACAGCGCCTCCCCTCCCTCACAGAGAAACCGGAGTCCCCTCCGTCACGAAGAAATCAGCCTCCCCTACGTCACACGGACTCCGGACTCCTCTCCGTCACGGAGAAATCGGCCTCCACTCCGTCACGGAGAAACCAGCCTCCCCTCCGTCATGGAGAAACCAGCCTCCCCTCCGTCACACGGAAACGGGACTCCCCTCCGTCACACGGAAACCGGACTCACCTCCGTCACACAGACACCGGACTCCCCTCCGTCACATGCATACCAGCCTCCCCTCCGTCACACGGAAACCGGACTCGCCTCCGTCACGGAGAAACCGGACTCCGCTCCGTCACGGAGAAACCGGACTCCCCTCAGTCACATGGAAACAGGACTCCCCTCCGTCACACGGACACCGGACTCCCCATCGTCACACGGAAACCATCCTCCCCTCTGTCATGGAGAATCCAGACTCCCCTCCATCACAAGGACACCGGACAACCCTTCGTCACACAGACATCTGCCTCCCCTCCGTCACGGAGAATCCGGACTCCGCTCCATCAAACGGAAACCAGCCTTCCCTCCATCACAGAGAAACTGGCCTCCCCTCTGTCACACGGACACCGGATTCCCCTCCGTCACGGAGACACCAGACTCCCCCCCATCACACGGACACCGGACTCCCTTCCGTCACACGGACACCGGACTCCCCTCCGTCACACGGAAACCGGACTCCCCTCCGTCACTGGGAAACCAGACTCTCCTCCATCACACGGACACCGGACTCCCCTCCGTCACACGGACACCGGACTCCCCTCCGTCACACAGAAACCGGACTCCGCTCCGTCACGGATAAACCGGACTCCCCTCCGTCACACGGACACCGGACTCCCCTCGGTCACCCGGACACCAGCCTCCCCTCCGTCACGGAGAAACCGGACTCCCCTCCATCACGGAGAAACCAGCCTCCCCTCCGTCTCACGGACACCGGACTCCCCTCCGTCACACGGACACCGCCTCCCCTCCCTCACGGAGAAACCGGAGTCCCCTCCGTCACGAAGAAACGAGCCTCCCCTCGGTCACCCGGACACCAGCCTCCCCTCCGTCACGGAGAAACCGGACTCCCCTCCGTCACGGAGAAACCAGCCTCCCCTCCGTCTCACGGACACCAGACTCCCCTCCCTCACGGAGAAACCGGAGTCCCCTCCGTCACGAAGAATCCAGCCTCCCCTCCATCACAAGGACACCGGACAACCCTCCGTCACACAGACACCTGCCTCCCCTCCATCACGGAGAAACCGGACTCCACTCCATCAAACGGAAACCAGCCTTCCCTCCATCACAGAGAAACTGGCCTCCCCTCTGTCACACGGAAACCAGGCTCCCCTCCGTCACGGAGACACCAGACTCCCCTCCATCACACGGACACCGGACTCCCTACCGTCACATGGACACCGGACTCCCCTCCGTCACACGGACACCGGACTCCCCTCCGTCACACGGTAACCGGACTCCCCTCCGTCACACGGAAACCAGACTCCCCTCCGTCACGGAGACACCGGACTCCCCTCCGTTACACGGGCACCGGACTCCCCTCCGTCACACGGAAACCGGACTCCCCTCCATCACTGGGAAACTAGACTCCCCTCCGTCACACAGAAACCGGACTCCGCTCCGTCACGGATAAACCGGATTCCCGTACGTCACACAGAAACCGGACTCCGCTCCGTCACGGAGAAACCGGACTCCCGTACGTCACACAGAAACAGGACTCCCCTCCGTCACACGGACACCTGACCCCTCCGTCACATGGACATCAGACTCCCCTCCGTCACGGAGAAACCGGACTCTCCTCCGTCACACGGGTACCGGACTCCCCTCCGTCACACGGTCACCGGACTCCCCTCTGTCACGGAGAAACCGGACTCTCCTCCGTCACACGGAAACGGGCCTCCCCTCCGTCACGGAGAAACCGGACTCTGCTCCATCACACGGACACCAGACTCCCCTCTGTCACACGGAAACCAGCCTCCATTCCATCACGGAGAAAACAGCCTCCCCTCCGTCACACGGAAACCAGCCTCCCCTCCATCACGGCGAAACCAGCCTCCCCTCTGTCACACGGAAACCAGCCTCCCCTCCGTCACGGAGAAACCAGCCTCCCCTCCCCCACACGGAAACCGGACTCCCCATCGTCACACGGAAACAGGACTCCACTCTGTCACGGAGAAACAGGACTCCTCTCCGACACACGGTCACCGGACTCCCCTCTGTCACGGAGAAACCGGACTCTTCTCCGTCACACGGAAACCGGCCTCCCCTCCGTCACAATGAAACCGGGCTCCCCTCTGTCTCACGGACACCGGACTCCCCTCCGTCACGGAGAAACCGGACTCCCCTCCATCACGGAGAAACCGGAATCCGCTCCGTCACGGAGACACCGGACTCCGCACCATCACACGGACACCGCCTCCCCTCCGTCACACGGAAACCAGACTCCCCTCCGTCACGGAGAAACCAGCCTCCCCTCCGTCACACGGACACCGGACTCCCCTCCGTCACATGGAAACAGGACTCCCCTCCGTCACACGGACACCAGACTCCGCTCCGTCACGGAGAAACCAGCCTCCCCTCCGTCACACGGAAACCGGACTCCCCTCCGTCACAATGAAACCGGACTCCCCTCCATCATACGGACACCAGCCTCCCCTCCGTCACACGGACACCAGACTCCCCTACATCACGGAGAAACCAGCCTCCCCTCCGTCACACGGAAACGGGACTCCCCTCCGTCACGGAGAAACCAGCCTCCCCTCCGTCACACGGAAACGGGACTCCCCTCCGTCACGGAGAAACCAGCCTCCCCTCCGTCACACGGACACCGCCTCCCCTCCGTCACGGAGAAACTGGACTCCCCTCCGTCACACCGACACCTGACCCCTCTGTCACACGGACACCAAACTCCACTCCGTCACACGGACACGGGACTCCCCTCCGTCACACTACTCTCATTTACAGATACATTCATGTACTGTTCTGCCCTACTCTCAGTTACAGACACATTCATGGACTGTTCTGCCCTACTCTCAGTTACAGACACATTCATGTTCTGTTCTGCCCCTATTCTCAGTTACAGACACATTGATGTACTGTTCTGCCCTACTCTCAGTTACAGACACATTCATGTTCTGTTCTGCCCCTATTCTCAGTTACAGACACATTGATGTACTGTTCTGCCCTACTCTCAGTTACAGACACATTCATGTTCTGTTCTGCCCCTATTCTCAGTTACAGACACATTGATGTACTGTTCTGCCCCTACTCTCAGTTACAGAGTTACAGACACATTCATGTGCTGTTCTGCCCCTACTCTCAGTTACAGATACATTCATCTACTGTTCTGCCCCTACTCTCAGTTACAGAGACATTGATGTACTGTTCTGCCCCTACTCTCAGTTACAGACACATTGATGTACTGTTCTGCCCCTACTCTCAGTTACAGAGACATTCATGTACTGTTCTGCCCCTACTCTCAGTTACAGAGACATTGATGTACTGTTCTGCCCCTACTCTCAGTTACAGAGACATTCATGTAATGTTCTGCCCCTACTCTCAGTTACAGAGACATTCATGTGCTGTTCTGCCCCTACTCTCAGTTACAGACACATTCATGTACTGTTCTGCCCTACTCTCAGTTACAGAGTTACAGAAACAGTCTTGTACTGTTCTGCCCCTACTCTCAGTTACAGAGACATTCATGTAATGTTCTGCCCCTACTCTCAGTTACAGAGACATTCATGTAATGTTCTGCCCCTTATCTCTGTTACAGAGACATTCATGTACTGTTCTGCCCCTACTCTCATTTACAGATACATTCATGTAATGTTCTGCCCCTACTCTCAGTTACAGAGACATTCATGTAATGTTCTGCCCCTTATCTCTGTTACAGAGACATTCATGTAATGTTCTGCCCCTACTCTCAGTTACAGAGTTACAGATACATTTATGTACTCAAAAGTTGGAGTATCTTTGGAATTCCCTGTCCAAAATATGCAGTGACTTCCTGTTTGAACAAGTGACCGATGGGTGTTTAGGTATTGAGCGAATCCGGGGTTAAGGAGTTTGTGGAGGATTGTGACTGTGACGTACAGTAAGAGACCACCCATCATCTTACTGAATTATATAGCAGGGTGAGAGGAACTGTACATCCATCGCCTGTCCCTGGATCGTGACCTAGCAGTTGTGCTGTATCCATTGGCTGCATTGGAGCCAGGCCTGCTGCATTCCACTCTTGCAGAAGCTGAACCCAGCCTGCAGTTGTCCCGGACAGCCAGTGACACCAGTTCCAGAGAGTGCAAACATGAGTATTAACTTCGCCTCAGATCCTGTGCACCCAGTCTGGCCATACCCTGGGGCTGCTCTGTGAGAGCCTGCCGGGCTGAAGCCAGTAGCCGGACAATGAATAGGAAAGGGCTGGGTTCCCCATGCATGGCTCCCTCTATGTTCAGGACAAGAAGAAGGCTCTTACAAACCTCACAAGATGGACAATGGAAAAATTCTGTCTGGTTGCTGTGCTGAGGAACACAGGAGCTGTGAGAGTGGTGAACTCAGTCATTTCCAGTACGGCCACAGCTCTCCCCCTATCCAGGTTTTCTACCAGAGTTGATGTCTCAAGAATGTGAAACCCGTTATTAATGACTCCCTCACCCCGGTCCTGTGCTTTTCTCATTGAACCCTTCAGACATGAGGTATCTGTCTGACATCTGTCAGACATTCAGACATCTGTCTGAAGACCCAATCGACAGGCTCCAATAACAGCTTCTGCACCACTGCCCTCACGTTCTTGAACTGATATGAAAACACAAACACTACATTTGCACTATACTTCCCTCAACTTGCACAAGCATCATTTACTTGTTTTTAATTATCCTATCATGCACGTAATGTATAGTTTATGTTAATTTTAGTTTTATGTTATCTTACATTTGTCATGTATTGTGCTGCTGCTGCAAGACACTGATTTTAGACCATAGGGGCAGAATTAGACCATTAAGTCTGCTCCACTATTTCATCATTGCTGATCCAATTCCCTTTCACCGCATTCTCCTTTCATATCCTGACCAACCAAGAACCGATCAACCCCTGCTCTAAATGCACCCAGTGACCTGGCCCCCACAGCTCCTCCGGCAATGAATGCCACAGATTCACCACCCCCTTGCTAAAGAAATCCCTCCTCATCTCTGTTCCAAAAGGATGTCCCTCTATTTGAGGCAGTGCCCTCTGGTCCTAGACCCCCACCAAAGGAAATATCCTCTTCTCTTTCACTCTATCTAGACCTTTCAACATTCGATAGGTTTCAATGAGATTCTTCTAACTTCCAGTGAATACAAAGCACCATTCATATGTTGCTCATATGGTAACCTTGCCTTCCAAGAATCATTTTCGTGAATGTCTTCTGACCCCTCTCCAAAGTCACCATATTCTTTAAATAAAGGGCCCGAAACTGCTCACAATGCTCAGCAGTATCTTATCAAGCCTCAGCATTACATTCTTGCTTTTAAGTCCTAGTCCTCTCAAAATAAATGCTAACATTACATTGGCCTTCCTCACCACTGATTCAAGCTGCAAATTAACTTTTAAGGATTCCTACACGAGGACTCCCAAATCCCTTGGCACCCCAGATTTCTGTATTTTCTCCCCATTTAGAAAATAGGTTATGCTTTTATTTCTGCTAACTAAGTGTATGACCAACCACTTTCTGATACTGTATACCATCTGCTGCATCTTTGCCCATTCTCCTAATCTGTCTTAAGTCCTTCTGCAGCCTCTCGTCTTCCGCAACACTATCTGCCCCTTCACTTATCTTTGTATTGTCCGCAAACACATCAATTCCATCAACCAAATCGTTGACATAAAATGTAAAAGGAAGCGGTCCCAACACAGACCCATACTGAACACCATTGGCCTCTGGAAGCCACCCAGAAAAGGCTCCCTTTATTCCCACTCTTTGCCTCTTTACAATCAGCCAATCCTCTATCCATGCCAGTTTCTTTCCTGTAATACCATAGGCTCATAACTTGTTAAGCAGCATCATGTGTGGCACCTTGTCAAACACCTTCTGAAAATCCAAGTACACAGCACCAACTGATTCTCCTTTGTCTATCCTGCTTGTTATTACTTCAAAGAATTCCAAAAGATTTGTCAGGCAAGATTTTCCCTTAAGGAAACCATGCTGACTTTGGCCTAGTTTGTCATGTCTGTCCAAGTACCCTGAAACCACATATTTAACAATCAATCCCAACATCTTCCCAAACACTCCAGTCAGACAACTGGCCTATAACTTCCTTTTTTCTCCTCCCTTCTTAAAGAGTGGAGTGTTATTTGCAATTTTCTAGTCCTCTGGAACCATGCCAGAATCTATTGAATCTCGAAAGATCGTTACTAATGCCACGTCTTTCAGAAACCTGGGGTGTACACCATTTAATCCAGCTGACTTATCTACCTTCAGACCTTTCAGTTTGCCAAGCATCATCTCTCTAGTAATAAAAACTGCACTCACTCCTGACCCCTGACACTTGAACTTCCAACATACTACTAGTGTCTTCCACAGTGAAGACTGATACAAAGTACTTATTTAGTTCTACTGCCATTTTTTGTCCTCTGTTACTAGCTCTCCAGTATCATTTTACAATGGCCCATTATCTACTCATACTTCTCTTTCACTCGTTATATATCTGAAAAAAACACTTTTGCTATCATGTGTGATATTATTCTCTAGTTCACCTTCATATTTCATCTTTCCCAACTTACAGTTTTGTTAATTGCCTTCCGTTAGTTTTTTTTTAATCCACTAATTTTTGCTTTATTATATGCCCTCTCTTTTGCTTTTGTGTTGGCTTTAATTTCTCTTGTCAGCCAATGTTGTATTATTCTGCCTTTATCCCTCCTCTTCTTCGGATGTATCTACCCTGTGCTTTCTGACTTACCCTCAGAAATTCCAGCCATTATCCTCGCTAGTGTTCTCTTCCAATCAGCTTTGGCTAGGTCCTCTCTCATGTCTTTGTAATTCCCTTTATTCCACTGCAAAACCAATACATCTGATTTTAGGTTCTCCTTCTCACCTTGCAGGGTAAGTTCTATCATATTGTGATCACTGTCTCCTAAGGGTTCCTTTACCCTAATCATAACCAGTTCATCACACCACAAGCTGCTCCAAAAAGCCATCTTGGGAGGCATTCCACAAATTCCCTCTTTTGGGATCGAGCATCAACTTGATTTTCCCAAACTATCTGCATATTGAAATACCCCATTATTAATGGAACATTGCCTTTTTGACCTGCTTTTTCTGTCTCCTGCTGTAATTCGTAGACCACATCCTGACTACTGTTTGGAGGCCTGTATGTAACTGCCCTCAGAAACTTCTTACCCTTGCAGTTTTTTAACTCTACCCACAAGGATTCTACATCTTCTGATCCTATGTCACCTCTTTCTAAAGATTTGATTTAATTTTTTACCAGCAGAGCCATTCCTCTGTACCGACCTACCTGTCATTCCAATATATTGTGTATCCTTGGACATTAAGCTCCAAACCACAATCCTCTTTCGGCCATAGCCATGACTCCTTGGTACCCACTATGTCATATCAGCCAATATCTTACTGCATTACAAGCTTATCAACCTAATCTCCACTTGCCCTTGCCTTATTTTAATCTGACCTTGCTCGTTAATCCTGAACTCTGATTGGCTGATGTTGAAGCTCTGAAACTTTTAAAGCTCTCTCCTCAACCTGGGCGAAGACACCTTTATTTTTTGCCTCCGACCTCTGATTGGCCGCTGTTAAAATTCATGGCATTTATACCCTGGGTATGTATGCCTATGAAAGTAAACTTGAACTTGAAACTTGACTTTGAACATTTGTTGCCTAGTAGAGGAGGGAAGCAGCAGTTGCACCTAGCAGGGGGAGCTGATGATACCACAACATGTTATGCATGTCCCAGACCAATCCAATTAACTGCAACCAGTCATGCAGGGTACACAGACTTGTGGCAAGCTTGTGGAAATTAAAGAAACATGCAAGATGCAGACAAATGTCAGGGTCACCATCGGTGAAGAAGCAGGTGTGGGAGGCAAGAGAGATGGTCAAGCATTGCAGTATTACCTGGGTCACCACGCCCTCTACAGACAAGTATCATGATTAGAAAAAAGCTTGCAAGAAAACAAATGAAATGTTAGACAAAAAAAAGCTGCAGAGTAATTATTTACTCTGTAATCCTAATTTCACATAATTTTATACAATTCCAGCTGCCTTGTGTATAAGTTGTCAGTGGGCTGTTGCAATGATAGAACAACATAAATCACAGATCAGGATAGCACAAGAACAGGCCATTGGGCCTGTGATGTTTGTGCCAAACATGTTAGCAAATGAAGCTAATTCCCTAAAGGGGAAAGGGTTTGTTGAAGTTTCAGGTTGCATCCTGCGTCAGAAATCTGATCCTGATGTAAGGTTTTGACCCAAGATTTTGACAGTTCCTTTCCTCCCTTCGTGGCGTGAGGAATGAGGACGATTGTACGATAATTTTCACACTCTGTCAGATCACCTTTCTTCAATGTTGGTAAGAACACTGATTCCCTGCATTCACTTGGCCATGATGTTGTCTTCCAGAGGAGCTGACAGAGCATCGTCAACATTGCAACGTTGCTGTAGTATTCTAATTGGAATGCTGTTTGGTAGGGCTTTTAATGATGCTGCAACTTCTTCCTTCATCACTGTCAGCTCCTTATTGTAAGGTATAGGATGATACTCCTGATCCAGCTGATCTTCCTGGTCCATCGTAGTTTGGTCTTCTCAGGTTTGATGAGCATGGCACCTTGTGTATCTTTCAGCATTCCCATGTGAGGCCGAAACTTCCTCTTCAGTTCATGTTCTTTAAGAAGACTGATCTTGCCCTCCCTTTCTAATTTTCCATTTCTACTTCTTCAGACGTGTTACTGTATTAGTTTTCTTTGTCTCACCCAGCAGAACGTTGGGAAGCTTGGTTGAGAACTGTGACTGCAGTTTCCCTTAGCTTTGGCTTCTCTTCTTCCCTTAGTGATTTTCAGTTTCTTCACTATTCCATTTCAGTCTCTTCTGCATTTCCACCTTACGTAGAGTTTTTCACACTCTTTGTGTACAGCATTCTCGATGCTTTCCCACATAAGGTATCCTATTGCTCATGTTTAGAGCAGCAAAACAATTGGTCAGAGCATCTTTCAATTCTGGTGGAATATTTTGAAGATCATATTTTGGTGCTCTGCTGAAAGGCTATGGATCACATGGCTGTACCAAAACATTTAATCATCTGTATGCACAATCTTTACATCAATCAAGAAGCAACAATTTGAATTGAACAAGGAGAAACACAATAGTTCAGCATCCGTAAAGGGGTACAAGGTTGTATTCTCTCCCTCGCCTATTTAATTTGTGCACCAAACAAATCTTCAAAGAAACAGAAATGTACGAGGAGAATCAAGGGGTGAGAATTGGTGGCAAAATCATCAATAACCTTCATTCTGCTGAAGATAGGACAATACTGGCTGAAGATGAAGAAGACCTGAAGCAACTGCTAACCAACATCAAGGAACATAGCCTCTACATGGGTCTGCACCTTAGACTGAAGACTAAGATAATGGTGACTGGCAGACAGCCAATTTCAATCTCGATGGAGAGGAAATTGAAGTGGCTTACAGCTTCAATTCACTTGGACCAATGATTAACACCGAAGTGGTAAGCAGTCAAATAATCCAAAGAAGAATCGCCCTTGACAGAGCAGCCATGGAGGATTTAGATAAGATCCTTGGGAACAGGAATCTATCTCTATATACAAAGATTCGACTTGGGCAGGTGATAGTCTTCTCAACAACATTATATGGATGTGAAAGTTGGACGGTAAAGAAGGAGGATAGGAAGTGTATCGATGCCTTTGAACTGAGGTGCTGGAGAAAAATATTTAAATATTTAAAAATTCTCATGGACCTCACACAGTACAAATGAATCAGTTCTCAACGAGATCAAACCAAGACTCTCTGGATGCCCAGATGACAAGGCTCCACCGGTCGTGCTTTGGGCACGTCACGGGAAGAAACAGCTCCCTGGAAAAGGCTATCATCTCTGAATGGTGGAAGGACAACAGAAAGAAGGAAAACCACCAATCAGATGGATGGACACAATAAGGACAACATTATCACCAATAAGCCTCCTTTGTGAGGATGGAAACTCAGTTAGGGCAACTACCATAGGGTCACCATAAGTTGACGACAACTCGATGGTGCTTAGCAATGATGGTGCTTAGTAAGACTTGGTTGCAGGAGGGGCAGGACTGGCAGCTCAGTGTTCTTGAGTCCCATTGTTTTAGATACTATAGAATGGGAAGGATTAAAAGGGGAGGAGTGGCATTACTAATGTCACGGCAATGCTTAGGCAGGAGAGCTTGTCTACTGAGACTGTATGAGTGGAAGTGAGGAATAAGAAGGGGATAGTCACATTAAAGGGATTATATTATTGGCCTCCCAATAGTCAGCAGGAGTAAATTTGTAGAAAGAAATTGCAAACTGTGGTGAGAATCATAACATTGTGATAGTAGGCGATTCTAACTTTCCACATACTGTGAGAAGCTGGATGGGATAAAGTTTGTTAATTGTGTTCGGGAAAATCTTCTTATTCAATATTTAGAGGTCCCAACTCGAGAGAGAGTGTGCTACTGAATCTCCTATTAGGGAATGAGACAGAGCAGGCAACAGAAGTGTGTGTAAGAGATCACTGTGGACTTAGTGTTCATAATTTCATTAATTTCAAGGTAATTATAGAGAAGGATAGGTGGGGTCTTCAGGCTGAGATTCTAAATTGGAGAAAGGTCGGTTTTGCTGGCATTGGAGAGGATCTAGCAAGTGTGGATTGGGACAGGCTGTCTTCAGCCAAAGGTGTGCTTGGTAAGTGGGAAGCCTTCAAAGGTAAAATTTTCAGAGTACAGAGTATGCATGTTCCTGTCAGAATAAAAAGAGAAGCTAACAGGTTTAAGGAACCTTGGTTTTCAAGAGATACTGAGGCCTTGGTTAAGAAGCAAATGGAGATGCATAGCAAGATTAGGAAACAAGGTAAAGATGAGGTACTTGAGAAGCATAAGAAATGCAAGCAAACATTTCAGAGAGCAATCAGAAAGGCAAAATGAGTTGCTCTAGCAGACCAGGTGAAGAAGAAACACGATGACTTCTATAGATACATTAATTGTAAACTGATAACAAGGGACAAAAGTCATCCTCTTGAAGATCAGTGTGGTTATCTATGCATGGAGCCAGAAGAGATAGTGGAGATCTTAAATAGATTTTGTACATCTGTATTTACTTGGGATATGGGCACAGAGTCTGTATAAGTGAGGTCAAACAAGCAGTACGGTCATAGATACGATACACATTAGAGAGGAGAAAGTGCATGAAGTCTTGAGGCAAGATCGAGTAGATCAATTCCCAGGACCAGAAAATTTGTTTCCTTGGACTTTGTGGGAGGCTAGTGCAGAGATTGCAGGGGCTCGAACAGAAGTATGTAAAGCATCCCTAGCCACAGGTGACATGTCAGAGGATTGGGGGATAGCTAATGTTTGCTCCGTCATTTAAGAAAGGCTCTAAGAATAAGCCAGAAATTATAGGCCGGTGAGCTTGATATCAGTTATTAAGTTATTGGAAGTTATCAGTAATTAAGTTATTGGAAGTTATTCTGATTATACCAGTTATTGGAAGTTATTCTGATTATACCAGTACATGGATGGACAGGGTCTGATTAGGATTAGTCAACATAGTAGGTTGTGTCTAACCAGAGTGTTTAGAGAAGGTTACCAGAAAATTTGATAAAGGAAAGGCAGTGAGGATGTGTACATGGACTTCAGCAAAACTTTGACAATGTCCTGCGTGGGAAGTTGACCAAGAAGGTTCAGTCACTTGGCATTCAAGATGAGGCAGTGAATTAGATTAGACATTGCCAGAGAAGCAGAGTGTGGTAGTAGAGTTGATTGGAGGCCTGTGATGAGTTGTGTGCCGCAGGGATCGATGCTCGGTCCTTCATTATTTGTCATCTATGTCAATGATCTGGATGATAACGTGGTTAACTGGGTCCGCAAGTTTATGGATGATACTAAGATTAGGGGAGAAATGGACAGCAAGGAAGTGCATCAAATCTTGCATTGGAATCTGGACTAGCAGGAAAAACAGGCTAAAAAATGGCAGATGGAATTTAATGGAGACAAGTTCAATGTGATGCACTTTGGGAGGACAAACCAGGGTAGGACTTACACAGTGAAGAGTAGGACACTAAGGAGTGTGATAGATCAGTGGATCTAGGTCCATAATTCATTGAAAGCAGCATCATGGGTAGATAGAGCCTTTAGTGCCTTAGATCAAACTATTGAGTACAGAATTTTGGACATAGTGGTTGGAGCTTCGGAGGATGATTGTACCTAATGGCGACTCCTTTGCTGACATCTTCAGAAACAGATTTATTTCTATCTTTAATATCTCTATTTTCCCTTCCAGGATTCTTCTGAAGACCCTGGCTTCGGTTCTTTGCGAAATGGGACCTGCTCTCAGTGCCTTATGACCTGCCGCTTCTCGATATGCCAAGGACGTGGCCTGGAAGACTCGTGCACCTTCAGGGTGTAGATTTTTGTGGTTCTGGAGGCTGGTGCTGCTGCCTGATGTATTGTGAGAGTACACAGAAGATTGAAGGCAGCGAGCTGGCTGCTGGCTGTGTGCCTGGGGACCCGAGTTCTTTGGACACAGAGCTTGGAAAAAGCGACACAGACCTTTAACACCATAAATCAGTGAATTGTTTGTTATGTCTCCCCTCTCACTGTGAAATGGGGACACCTCTTTCTCCCTTATTAGGGAGAGAGAGAGCCTGAGGTATGTTGAATACCGGGTGAATGAGTAGTCTTCAGAGTAACTGCAAGTCTGTGTCTTTACTGGGGCTTTGCTGCACGTTGAGTGCTCGGTGAGTGGTGCCACTGTTATTTTGTTGCTGGGGAGGAGAGTTGGGGCTTTGCTGCTGCTCCTGCGGGAGGGGGGAGCGGGGGGGCTTTGTGGTTCTAACATTTCACTGTCATTCATCCTTTGGGTCACTCCTCTGTTTTCGTGGATGGTTGTGAAGAAAAAGAATTTCAGGATGTTTATTGTATACATTTCTCTGACATTAAATGTACCTATTGAAACCTATTGAAGTTGTATAAGATGTTGGTGAGGTCTTATTTGGAGTATTGTGTGCAGTTTTGCTCACCAACCTACAGGAAAGATATTAATAAAATTGGAAGACTACGGAGAAAATTTACTAGGATGTCACTGGGACTTGACCTGAGTTATAGGGAAAAGTTGAAAAGGTTAAGACTTTGCTTTCTGGAGTATAGGAGAATGGGGGCAGAGCTGATAAAGGCAAACTGAATTATAAATGGTATAGATTGGGTAAATGCAAGCAGGTTCTTTCCACTGAGGTTGGTTGAGACTAGAACCAGAGATCGTGGGTTAAGGGTGAAAAGTGAAATGATCAAGGGGAACATGAGAGGGAACTCATTTACTCATAATGAGTGTGAGTGTGGAACGAGCTGCAGCAGGAGTGGAGGATGTGGTTCGTTTTCAATATTTAACAGAAGTTTAGACGAGTACATGGATGGGAGGGGTATGGAGGGCCATGGGTCAGGTGCAGGTCGATTGGACTGGACAGAATAATGGTTCAGCATGGATTAGAAGGGCCGAAAAGCCTGTTTCTGTGCTTCAGTGCTCTGTGACTCTATGATTCTATCTCTGTTCCTCCCTTGTCTTGGTTGATGGTCAGTATGAACGAGGTGAGCTGTATGGCTTGTTTGTATGTGTTGATTTGACCACAGCATCTGCAGTGTACTTTGTGTATGCTATTCCGTGACTCCATGGCAGAAACCGTGTGAATGGTTTTAATGCAAATCCATTCTGAGTGTGAACTCTCACTTTGGCATTTCGAACAATATTGCAATCAAGCATCTTTCAGTCTCTCAGCAGCAGAGTGAAAATTTCTTTTAGCTGTATTGATGGCATTTCCTGTTGCAGCCAAGTATCCAAAACTATTTGCTTTAGAGAGCCCACCATTCTCGCTGGTTAGAACAGTTCAAAGTAGCCTTTCCTTGGCATGTCCTGTCTCAACCAGCTTTATCATCGCCGATGCTGCAGCACGTCCACTGCCTCACCATAAAAAGGTAAATATAGAAGGGGACAAGGCTACTTTCAGGCCAGTACTCAGAGTAAACAGTACCAGCATCAGACGTGTGCACAGCTGTGAAGCAGCACATTTGCATCTTATGCAAGTTTCACAGTGATTCCTGTGGGTTCAGAAAATATGCCAAACTACAAAATTAACACAGCAAAATGACTGCACTGGTCCCAGTGTAAACTTAATTACAATGACCAGTGTTTTACCTTTCTGGTCATGGTTCTGTCGGCAGCCTAACCTGTGTTCAATTACTCTCCATCAATTGCACAAATTCAGCTCAATCGCCACCACTCAGACCATGCCATCTTCCACTACTACCATCCGACAGCAGGTACAGAACTTTAAACATTTCAGGTGCTGAAAATATAGAGCAACACACATAAAATGCTGGAAGAACTCAGCAGATTGGGCAACATCTATGGAACTGAATAAACAGTCAATGTTTCGGGCTGAAACTCTTCTTCCAATGCTACCAGTTCAAGAACAGCTGCTTCCCTTCAACCATTCAATTCCTGAACCAATCAGCTGAACCCTGATCACTTCTGTTTTACTACACCACGACCACTTTAATGATGTAAACACAAGAGATTCTGCAGATGCTAGAAATCCAAAGCAGCACACACAAGGTGTGCTCAGCAGGTCACTCTGCACTCAAATGGGCTTTGTTTCTGCATGTTCTAATTGTGTATCATTTATGTTTAGTTTATGTTTTCTTGTGAACGCTGCTTATTTAATGCTATGTGCTTATGAAAGTAAATTTTTCGTACCTTGTATGACAAGATGGATTGTTGACTTCATAACCTACCACGTTACAGCATTACACCTTGTTGTCTGCCGGAAGCACACTTTCCCTGAAACTGTAGCTCTCTATTCTGCACTCTCTTATTTTCCCTTGTATTGCCTCAGTGCACTGACGTGATGAAAGGATGCACATGGATGGCTTGTAAAACAAAATGCTCATTACATATCACAATAATAGACCGATTTACTTCGGTACCAGGGCATCCATGCAAAGAGAGCACATGATGTCCAGTAGCTGTCGATAGGCCCACCAGTACTGAGGAGCAGTACATGCCTGTACAAGAGTCAGGTTTTAATTTGAGAACTATGTAAATATTCTGATGAAAATTATACTACTAATTTCTGCATTGCTGCTGATTGGACGAGAGCCTGTCTGCATTCGTGGGTGAACCAAAATAATCCTAAAACACTCTGATGTAGATTGGGAGAGCTCTTCAGACTTCTGGCTAATAGTCTCCTCTTGACTAATATCACACACAAAATGCTGGTGGAACACAGCAGGCCAGGCAGCGTCTATAGGGAGAAGCGTTGTCAACATTCTGGGACGAGACCCTTCGTCAGGACCCGTCTCGGCCCGAAACGTCGACAATGCTTCTCCCTATAGATGCTGCCTGGCCTGCTGTGTTCCACCAGCATTTTGTGTGTGTTGTTTGAATTTCCAACATCTGCAGATTTTCTCGTGTTTGTCTCAGCTAATATCTTCTTGTTATTACATAACTCTTTGTGGAGCTTGTGGTGTGCAAAACTGTGATTTCCGAATTTCAGTGATAACTGTACTTCAAAAGTACTGTACCTGAAATACTGCAAGTCGGAGCAAAATATTGGAAACACTCAGCAAGTCAGGCAGCATCTGTGGAGAGAAAAAGCAGAGCCCGTGTTTCAGGGTGATTGACAGTAGATAGGTTATTGACCCAAATGTGTTAACAAGCTTCTACAGAAGTACTATTGAAAATATCCTGACTAGTTACATGATGGTCTGGCTTGGCATCTTGAAGCTGCAGAGAGAAATGGACTCTGTCTAGTACATGATAGACATCTGCACCCTACCCCACCAAAGTGCTGATTTTATTTGTTGATGGAAGTTTTTAGAGAGACAAACACCTTGTCAGCAGTGGAGTAACAGATAGACAACATTTTGCCCACATCCCACACATTGAATGAAAATAATACAAGATGACATAAACTTGGAACTCACTTCCAACTAACACAGGGTCAACTGAATTGGACCGATAAACAAAATACCACAAATGCTGTAACTGTGAAATAAAATACGAGGATGCATGAAATACTCAACGTGATCGGGCAGTGCCCCTGAAGCAAAAAAAGACTTCAGGCCAGGGATCTTCCTTCGGAATGGAATTTGGTGGAGGCCCACCAACCAACCTTTAAAGGAACGAATTGTCTGTCCTGTTACTTTTGTTTCTGAATCACCGCACTATTATCTCACACTTCAGATCCCCAGGGAGGGTGGTAGCCAACACTTTCAGCCTGTAAATGTAAAGGAACAGGAAGCAGTCACTTCATTGCTGATGTAAAAGGCAATGCAGAGGGATGAATTTCTGTTTTATTTCTAATGCACTCTCACGATACAGACAATCCCCCCAGTCTATCAGCCAACACACCTTCTCTAACACAGCCAGTCCCTGGATAAGCCAGCAGCTTATTCATCTTATCCTTGGTCCCCATGTCCCATTTAGACAAGTGGAATAATGTGGTGGTACTAGGCACAGCTTTAGCCCATACATCACTCTTCCCAGGCATACAAGTCATTTTCCATTTCATCTGAGGATCTAAGATGAAAAATGTCTATGCACAAGTCCCAAGACAACAGAGGACAAAGAGGACCCAACATCACCCTTGTCCTGAAGATCATCGCTAGGCATATGGCTGCATCAAAGTACACAAACACCAAATGTGACTGCATGGTGAGGTTCAGAAAGATGGGCTTCGCCTCATTGCCACATGATCTTCCATTCACTTGGTCTTTACCATATTGCCTGTCCTTGGTGGAAAAGTTCATTGATAAAACACTCTGACCACAAGTGCATCGGGCAGTGTGGAGGATTGTGCAGTCACCTCAGGGGAAGGGTACAGTGGATTTCTTCAGTAGACCGTCAAAACCATTCTGCAGAGTGCCCCGTTATCAGAACATACCAACAAGCATTAACACATAGCTTGGCTGCCAGGGAGAGGGAAACTCAAATCTCACTCCCAATGTACACTGTCCTGCGGACTGCAGCAATGATGGTGGGATGATCGTTCACCTCTTTGTGGACTGTGCATCGACAGAGAAATTCTGCATAAGGTTCTTGTCAACATTCATCCCAAACCATTGCTCAACGAGGGTCTCTCTGATTTACCGGATAATCTTCAAATGAGGTGAACGTTCATATTACATTCAAAGTCAAAGTCAACTTTATGGTCATGTGCACCAGTAAATGTGTGCACATTTGATTGTTAAGTGGTCAAAGTGGTCATGGTGCTGTCATACTGAGGTAGTGATTAGGGTTGTCACACTGGTTCAAGAAATAAATGTTGAAGGGAAATAACTGTTCCTGAACCTGATGGTGTAGGTTTCAGGCTTTGGTATTAAAGATGGCATGGCACAGATGCAGTGATCTTTGATGATGGATGTTGCCTTCTTGATAGATCACAAATGCATCATGGGCAATATAGCCTCAGTACATGATGGGTACATCCCTCCCCGACCAATGATGGAGGGCGGGATGTGTTCATGGCATATTGGGCAGAGTCCACTGCCCTGAAATCTCTTATGTTCCTGCATATTTGATGTGCCATATTAGATTTGAAGAATTCAAAAAGCTCTATGAATGCAATGCAGTATTTTCTGCATTTTCTATTTTTAGGGATTAAGTTTATTTTGAAATTTGATAAAGGTGCTACATAAATGAAAGTTCTTTGTTGTTATGTTTGACTGCATCATTGAGGCCTGGGGTTAACCACTGTCCTAAGGTCTCTTCAAGAGTGTTCCTACCATCACTGAACTCTGCCTCAATGCAGATCCATAGGGAACACCATGCTGTATCCCATCACATACCATAATTTCAATGACAAAGCAGCCATGTTGTACAATGGAAGGAATACTTAATGGCATTGGAGTCAGTAAGACAGAGATTTGGGGGCAATTGTTGAATAGTTTGTTCCTTTTTTGTTATTTGGCTGAAGTCCACTGTGGAAATTCAGCCAGGCCTTTGTGACTCACTGTCTCAATCGCTCCTGTTGCACAGGTTCCTGTTAAAGTCCAGATTGCGATTGGTAGGGCAGTGCTTGGGTGCTGAGGTACCACAGTGTTCTGTAAATCAAACAACTATTCAATTCTGAAGCAAGCATTTGATTCTTGGTTCCATAGCCCTGCCGGGACTAAAGGTTTGCACCTGAATTCATTCCCTTCCTGTGTTAAAAATGCACTTGCTATATAAATGCTTCAGGCAATGTAAAGTAGTGATTGACTTGGGCCTGCCATATCCTGTCAAGAATCAATTCTTTCAGTAGGGTAAGTGAAGGAAACCAAGAAAAACCCAGTGGTCTCAATCTGATATCTTGGAGTATAACCGAGAGTGGACAGAACCTGTCAAGGTGAGTTTTCAACTAGCAAGATCTCAGTTCGATCACAAATTCCATTCTGAAGATAGTTTATTCCAAAGTGCCCATTGGACAGGAGGATATTCCACATGGCCCAATCCCTCAAATTCAGAGCAAAGGACACTCAGAGATAAGGCCCTTATAACTGCCTCCCAGACACTTCAAGGGGGCATTATCTGAAGAAACATGGTGTTTTTTATGCATTGTCAGTATAATGAATGGTGTGTATTCACTGCTAAAATATTACGAATAGACTACAGTGTGTGAAGAAGTTACTCCAGCCACTTCTTTTAGGCTCTGCATTACTTCAAAATTCAATAAGAGCAACTGCATTTTTCAACATTCCGTTGTGCTTCATTCGGTGCTTTATTGCTGTATGCAGAAGGAGCAGATGCAGGTTCTAAAGTTACTTCTGTGTGAGCCCAGTTCAATGGCAAACACCCTTGCTTCTGAGCGAGAACGCTTGAGTCCAGAATAAGAACGCAAAAAAATCTGTGACAAATCTGGACTAACAATGTACTGAGGAAGTGTTACACTGTCAAATGCTCTTTCTTTCAGATCAGATACTTAAATTGTTTCTGGCTGTCACGTGCAGACATGACAGGTTCCAACACACATTACAAAGGAGAGGAAGGGAGATGAGTATCCAGTGTAATACAAACCACCCAATCAGAAGCAGGTGATTTGTCACAAGTACTCATGATTTCTTGACCTCTGTGGTTTCATCATTGCAACAGCACCAGCATTTAAAGTGTACATCACTGGCTTCAACTTGCTTTCAGGTGTCCCCAGGATGTGAAACGCACTAGGAAAATACAAATGAGGGCGAGGAATGTTCCTTTTGCCCCTTTCCATCTCTATTGGTAACGTCAACACTGAGATTTGAAACCTAGTCCAGAGGGAAAAGGCACCATGATTAACATTGACATACTTGGCATGGTTAACTAACTTCATAAACTGCTGATTTTGGTATTGATAGAAGTGTAAAGAGAGATGAATATGTTTTCAGCTAATAATTATAAGTAACACAAATAAAAAGCTGGAGGAACTCAGCAGGCTAGGCAGCGTCTATAGAAGAGTACAGTCAAGGTTTCCGTCTGAGACCCTTCATCTGAACTGGAGAAAAAAGGTCAAGTCAGTTTAAGAAAGTGGGGGAGGGGAGGAAGAATACAAGAGATTAGGTGAAAGGTGAAACTGGGAGGGGGGAGGGGTGAAGTAAAGAGTTGAGAAGTTAACTGGCGAAAGAGATACAGGGCTGGAGAAGGGGAATCTGATAGGAGAGAATAGGGGCCATGGAAGAAAGAAAAAGGGGAGGAGACCCAGGGGGAGGCGATGGACAGGTAAGGAGATAAAGGAAGAGAAGAGAAAGGGAATGGTGAAGGGGGGGGGGGCATTACCGGAACTTTGAGGATCAGTCTTCGTGCCATCAGGTTGGAGGCTCCCCAGATGGAATATAAGGCGTTGCTCCACCAACCTGAGTGCAAGCAGAACAAGTGCTACACCTGCCCCTACACTTCCTCCCTCACTATCAGTCACAGGGGACACTTCATCAGTAAATCTGTGGGGTTATCTATTATATCCAGAGCTCCTGGTATGGCCTCCTGCATACTGGGGAGACCTGACGCAGATTGGGAGACTGCTTTGCCAAGCACATATGTTCCGTCCGCCGGAAAATGCTGGATCTCCCATTCCAACATGTCTATCATTGGTCTCCTCTGCTGTTGAGATGAAGCCACACGCAGGTTGGAGGAACAACCCTATATTCTGTCTGGGTAGCCTCCAACCTGATGGCATGAACATCGATTTCTCAAACTTCTGGTATTGCCCCCAGCTCCACTCTTACACCGTTCCCCATTCCTGTTTCCCTCTCTCACTTTATCTCCTTAGCTGCCCATCAGCTCCCTCTGGCGCTCCTCCCCCCTTCCCTTCCTTCCATGGTCTTCTACCCTCTCCTATCAGATTCCCCCTTCTCCAGCCCTTTATCTCTTTCACCAATCAACTTCCCAGCTCTTTACTTTATTCCTCCCCCTCCCAGTTTCACCAATCACCTTGTGTTTCTCCCTCTCTTTCTCCCACTTTCTTTCACTGATCATCTTTTTTTCCAGTCCTGATGAAGGGTCTCAGCCCAAAACGTCGACTGTACTCTTTTCCATAGATGCTGCCTGGCCTGCTGAGTTCCTCCAGCATTGAGCGTGTGTTGCTCAGATTTCCAGTATCTGCAAATTGTCTCTTGAAAATAACTATAAAAGTCTTGGTGTGCTGGTGCATGGTTTTGACCTTAAACATCAACAATTTCTTCCCATCCACAGATACTGCTCGACCTGCAGATTGTTTGCTGTTGGTTTTGCTGTTGGTCACTGTGGAGAGATGAAGACAGTTCAGCAGATCACACAAATCAGCATTCTCTCCATGTCTACACTTCTTGTTAGCTTGCTAAATCGATCAGCATAATCAAAGACCCCACCCATCCCAGACATTCTCTGTCCTCCCCTCTCCCACAGGCAGAAGAGACAAAAGACTAAAATCATGTATCATCAGGCTTAGTGACAGTGGCTATCCCAGAGTTATAAAACAATTCAATGATATCCTTGCATGGATTCTTGACTTCACAATCTAGCATCTTAGTGTCTGAGTGCACTGCACCTCCTCTAACATTACAGACTGCATTTTGCCATTGTTTTCACTTATACTACCTTGATACGCCGATGTGTGAAATGATCTGTATTGATGGAATCCAAAAGCAGAAGTTTTTCCCGAAACTTTGGTACATGTAGCAGTATTAAACAAATGTTCCAGTTTGTCACTGGGCATTACTAAATTCATCACCTAACTTGTAAGGTGTTCTGCCCCACTCCTTCCCTAACCTATCTTCCAGGTCACTGAGACCGTTCCTGATATTATCCAATAAAATATTCAGATCCAGATTGGACTCTGCCTTCTGCTTGTTACGCTGTTCCTCCCTCTCAAAGTCTCCTGATCATGCGTAGAATTATCTCACGCCATTAACTCTTCTGCCTCAATCGCTGGATTTCTGAAATATGTTTATTATTGACAGAGAATTATCAAGGAAAAAAATTACCCCTTTCTTTGCATAACTAGGCACCAAAGGCAAGATACAGCCAAATCTCCATGCAGTGGCAGAACCAGGAATGCATCCCTAGCAGGGGGACGAGATCGAGCCGGAGGGCTGAGCACTGTAAGACAGAGCCCAACAGGCCGACAAATCTCATTCTTCAGTTACTGTTTAATAAGCACATAATTGCTCATTATTGCTAGATCAGTATCACTTTAAGAAGACTTGTTAAAAAGCAAGTTTACTCCCACAAACCCCCGTGGTCCCTCGTGATCTCTGAATATCCTTTATTGAAAAGTGTAGCAAGGGATTCCTTGGGGTGAAACATGTTCTTCCACAAGGATCTGTTGTTATACAATTAGGCAGGGCTGGAAACTCATCCAAACATTCTTTCCTTCGAGCCCTCAGCATTCTGCCAAAGTAAAGGGGTGTTGAAATACTTAATGCTGCACTCCACTCATTGAGGATTACTCAGACGTCAGGAGTGAGGTTTTCTGCATTTTCTTTCTGTCCGGATTCCTGCCAGTGTTTGAGTGCCCCGTGATGAGACTGGTCTCCAGCTTTCGGTACAGGCCATGCTAGGTGGCTGCAGATTGCTCGCAATGGCATGGTCCACAGTTGCTGAGAGGGAGGAGCAAAGGACACATCTCTACTTATCTCTCTCTTTCACAGACTCTCAGCCTGTGCCGCTATATCACAGGAAGTTACATGTGCTGTTAACCCTTGATTTACTTAGATTGAAAGCCTTGAGCAACATTTACTTAATTTATTTAAAGATATGGTGCGGATGAGCCCTGCTGACCGAGCAGCCCCTGACCTACCCGATTAACTCCAGCCTAATGTTGGGATAATTTACAATGACCCATTAACCTACTAACTGGAATGTCTTTGGACTACGGGAGGAATCCGGAGCATCCAGGGAAAACCCACGCATTCCACTCAAATAGAGCATCAAACTCCTTATAGAACGGCGCCAGAAATGAACTCTGAACTCCGGAATGCCCAGAGTCACACTAACCACTACGCTACCATGGCGGCCAGGCCCCACACTTAAAAATGTGAAGACTTGCAAATGTATTTCCTTTTGTTCTCTGTCACAGTAATAAAACACAGCTTGCAACTTTCAGTGAAGCGTGTAGCAGTTAAAGGGAAGTTAACTCTCTCTTATCATCAGTTCAGTTGTTACAATGTGTATTGGTGATATCAGACCACATGGTCTCAGATAGCTTGCAACAGATAATCACGTCTCCATGGTCAAGGCTGAGGCTTTGATGCCCACATAAGGAGATGATGCAGGAATTTGAGGATTGACTCCAATCTTACACTGAGGGAGTGTTTACAGTCTCAGTGATAACATCATATCCCAAAGTGATGAAAGATTTGATAATAACTCCAGGCATTCTTTGTCTTATTAGCATGGATTATGTACAACAAGAAGCATAAGGTCAAGTGGCTCGAGAGTTCTGCTGTGAATCAGGCAATTGCTGCCTGTGAACAGGTTCACATTAAACACCATGATAATACCAAGGCTAACTTGGAGATGGAACAATCAGTCCTACTTCGCCTGAACTGAGTGTTGTATCTATCGAGCAACACACACAAAATGCTGGAGGGACTCAGCAGGCCGAGCAACATCTATGGGAAAAAGTACAGTCGACGTTTCAGCCAAATCTCTTCGGCCTTTGCATTTGTTTCCATAGATGCTGAGTTTCCCAGCCTGCTGAGCTCCTTCAGGATTTTGTGTGTGTTGCTTTGATTTCCTTCTTCACTGAAGCTACCAAACCCTGTAAGGTGTGCAGACACTTCAAGAGGACACAAATGTTCTGGCTGTATCAGCAAACAGTTGTCACATCCTTGTGCACTTCCAGTTGTACTTTGAAATAAAGTCTTTTAGAAGCTAACACTGGCTAGCCAGACTCCACAGGGTGGATGGTTTTCCACTGGGCATGCTTTTGGAGTTGGAGGACCTCAGCAGGTCAGACAGCATCCGTGGAGGGAATTTCAGTTAGAGGTCCTGCATCAGCATGTGCTCACCCGATCCCTCGAGGCATGCTTTCCAGGATTTCTTGCTGAAGTGGAGCCTGCAGAGGATGAGTTAGCCACCAGTGTGTGCAATAGTCTGCAAGTGAAGGACTGAAAGAACTCAGCAAACCAAGCAGCATCTGTGGAAACAGAGGGTTGATCGACTTTTCTTGTGAAGGGATAATATTTGTAGATAAACTCCACTGCCAGCTTTTTACCCCCCTCACAAATGATAGAGAAAAAACAGAAATTTACATCATGTGCATCTTGTGGATAGACTAATCCGCCCCGGACATTTTCTAAATGATGACAAAATTTCATATTTGAACCTGAATCTTTTGTGTACCTGGCATCTCTTGTACCCCCTGCACTCATTACCACCCCCATCTTCCCCATTCAGGCATTTTCCTCAGAGCACCTTCCCAATAGAGTCATAGAGTTACACAGCACAGAAAAGGCCCATCAGCCTAGTTCATCCATGCCGAACAAGGTGCCTACCAGCGCTGGCCCAGTCCCTCTAAATCTTTCCCATCCATGTCGCTGTCTAAATGTTCAAGTTCAAATTCAAATGTAATTATCATTCAACCATACATGGATATAGCCAAATGAAACAGCATTCCTCTGGGGCCAAGATGCGAAAAACATTATCAACAACATATATCATACTGCACATAGTAGTTAGCACAAACAGAAAATTTGTTAACAATTTCAGAAAATCATACAGTCACAAAGAAAAAAACATAATATAACCCCAAATCCCCAAAGTGCATGAGTATAAATTGATGGTTAAATTGTCTTCCACCATGTGAGCACTGGAGGGAAGCACCGACTGGAGGGGTCAGGCCCCAACCTGGTACAGATTACAGAGGCCCCTGCTCCTCTCCCACACAGCTTTGGCATCTCCTCCCCTGGGCGGCTGCAACAGGCAACACTGTGGCAGGAGGGCCTACTCCTTGGCACTACCAAGGTAATGTGGCTCCTCCATTGTCAGTCTCACCAATGGGCCACTGAAATGTATTTAAATTTTAAACTGTAATTATACTCACTTCCTTTGGCAGCTCGTTCCATACACCCACCACCCTCTATGTGAAAACATTGTCTTTAGTTCTGTTTTTAATCTTCTTTCTCTCACCTCAATCCTATAGTTTTAGACTCCTCTAGTTGGGAAAAAGACTGTGACCATCACCCTACCTATGCCCCTTATGATTTTATACCTGTCTGTAAGAGCTTCCTACACTACAGAGAAAATGGCTTATTCTGTTTCTGTTCTCATCTTCATTAATCACATTTATTGAAGAGAAAAGTCCTGAGGAATTTTTCAGGAGTGTAACTGAACGATTGCACAGAGAGGCTTGTGCTCTCCCCTTCCCTGCTTGGTTTCTTCTCCCTTTGCTTGCCTTTCCTATTCCCTCCTCACTACCCCTCTCTCCACCTTGCCCATCATACCCACCCCATCTAGTTCCACCAGATACCTTCCAGCCTCTGCCCTACACAATTTGTACTTTCACAAACTAACAGCCTTTCCTCTTCTTTCCCAGTCCTGATTAAGGGTCTCAAGCTGAAGCATGGGCTTACATCCTGTGCCTGTACCTGTACCTGTACCTGTGCCTGTATCTGTACCTGTGCCTGTATCTGTACCTGTGCCTGTACCTGTGCCTGTGCCTGTATCTGTACCTGTGCCTGTGCCTGTACCTGTGCCTGTACCTGTACCTGTGCCTGTATCTGTACCTGTGCCTGTATCTGTACCTGTGCCTGTACCTGTGCCTGTATATCTGTGAGACCCAACATAGATTGGGAGACCACTTTGTCAAGCACCTTCGCTCCATCCACCAGAAAAAGCCGAATTTCCCAGTGACCATTCATTTTAATTCCACTTCCCATTCCCATTCAGACGTCAATCCATGGCCTCCTCTACTGCTGCGATAAGGCCAAACTCAGGTTGGAGGTACAACACCTTATATTCTGTCTGGGTAGCTTCCAACCTGATGGCATAAACACCGACTTCTCAAACTTACCCCGATCATCACTCCCCATTCCTGTTTCCCTCTCTCACTTTATCTCCTTAGCTGCCCATCAACTCCCTCTGGCGCTCCTCCCCCCTTCCCTTCCTTGTATGGTCTTCTACCCTCTCCTATCAGATTCCCCCTTCTCCAGCTCTGTATCTCTTTCACCAATCAGCTTCTCAGATCTTTACTTCACCACCTCCCCCTCACGGTTTCACCTGTCACCTACCACCTTGTACTTCTTCCTCCCCTTCCCCCCACCTTCTGACTTCTCTTCTTTCCTGATGAAGGGTCTTGGCCCTAAACATTAACTGTTTACATTTTTTCAAAGATGCTGTCTGACCTGTTGAGTTTCTTCAGCATTTTTTGTGTGTTGCTTCGGATTTCCAGCCTCTACAGATTTCCTCGTGTTTGTCACATGGCATTCAGCTTTTTTGTTGCAGATTCGAGTATCTGCAGTCTCTTTTGTCTTAATAGAGCAGAAAACCACCAAAACCTTGGTCAAAGTAGGTGTTAAATACAGAGGATTAGAGACAGACAGCACACATCCATTATGCCCGAAGCCTTCTGAATCACTTGATCTGTCCCACCTAGTAGTCACAAACTGAAATTTACATAGTGGTTCCTCTCAGTTTAATTGCAAAGGTTCAAAGGTACACTTAATGTCAGAGAAATGTATACAATATACATCCTGAAATTCTTTTTCTTTGTAAACATCCACAAAAACAGAGGAGTGGCCCAAAGGATGAATGACAGTGAAATGTTAGAACCCCAAAGCCCCCCCATGTATAAGCAGCAGTAAAGCAATGATCCCCTCTCCCCCACCAGCAAAAAAGCATCATCAACCCCCACCAAGCACTCCAGCGTGCAGCAAAGCATCAATAAAGACACAGACTTGCAGTACCCCAAAGATTGCTTGTTCACCCGGTAATTCAACACACTACAGGCTCTCTCTCTCCCAAATAAGGGAAAAAGAGGTGTCCCCATTTCACAGTGAGAGGGGAGACATAACAAACAATTCACTGATTTGCGATGTTAAAAGTCTGTTGCGTCACTTTTTCCGAGCTCTGTACCCAAAGAACTCGGGGCTCTGGGCACACGGCCAGCAGCCAGCTCGCTGCTTTCGATCTTCCGTCTCCCACAACACACTGACCTCCAGCAGAGGCACCGACCTGGAGTCCGCCCACCTCCAGAGCCACAAAACCCGGAACCCTGAAGGCACGCTAGTCTTCTAGACCACGTCCGAATAGCGACCAGTTGTGAGACCCCGAGAGTGGGTCCCATTCCTGTAAAGAACCGAAGTCAGAGTGTAACTCCAGGTCAGGGTCTTCAAAAGAACCCTGAAAGGGAAAAATGGAGATATTAAAAATGGAAAGAGAGCTGTTCCTGAAGATGCAAGCAAAGGAGTCGCCGTTAGATACCGTCGTCTCCTATGCTCCATCCAAAATATAATTCATAAAAATTATGAAATACATAAATACAGAATATCCAAGTCAATATTTTCATAATAATTATTGTTATTCTGTACTTAACACTAGTATGCCAACAATTATATTCATCTACAAACTTCTATCAGTCTTTGCAACCCAAGTCCACTCTTTCCCCATAGCCCCTGCCCTCTAATCGAGGCAGCATCCCGATAAACCCCTTCACTCTTTCCCCATAGCCCCTGCCCTCTAATCGAGGCAGCATCCCGATAAACCCCTTCACTCTTTCCAAAGCTTCGACAACTATCCTATAATGGGCCAAATGGAACTGAGTGAGCTCCTGTCATATTATTAAATTCACAACTTCTATGTACATAGACATGTTAATTTCTACCAAAAGCAGTACAATTCCTCTCTTCATGTTTCATAATTGTTCTTTCTTATCAGTTTTATGTGCTTCTGATGTACTTATTACAACACTGTGGTGTTACAAATACCATATCAAGCGACTTCTCTGTATTTCCAAATTTATAGACAAAATCAATTCCTGTAAGAAGCTTTGTGAAGTGTTTTGAGAGGGTGATCATTAAACCCAGCCTTCCAGACAGCTCAATACACTGCCTACTGCTGAAACACACTTACGTTGGATGCCTCTTCCCTGGCCCTACACTCATCTCTGGAGCGTCTGGATAGTAGAGACAGGTACGTTAGACTATCGACTGAAGCTCCTCCTTCATTACTAAAACTCCAAGCAAGCTCATGTCTGAACTCCTAGACTCTGGGACTCAGCTCATGCCTTTGTAACGAGATCATCCACTTCCTGACCAACAGACAGCAAGGATTAGCAGTGACACCTCTATGCCGCAATTTTTCTCAACACTGGGGCTCCACGAGGTTGTGTCCTCAGCCCTCTCTCTATTCTACTCCTTATACACTCACGACTACATGGCTCTAACTTCATCTTGCAGGTGATACCTCCATTGTGGACTGCATCTCAAATAGTGATGAGCTAGAAGACAGGAAGGGGACAGTGAGCTCAGTGACATGGTGTCATGGCAACCTTTCCCTTGATGGGAGCAAATGAAAGAGCTTTGGGGTGCTTGTTATTGATCATTGACTTTGAGGAAGGGGTGGTTGCTATGCACTTGTGACTGTTTACATCAGCAGTGAGAATGAGGGGTTTGAGAGCTTCATCTTCCCAGGTGTGAACATCACCAATAATCTGTCCTAGTCAAACCACGTAGAAACCACAGTCTAGAAAGCTCAGCAATGCTTCTCATACCTCAGGAGATTAAAGACGTTTGGCATTTCCTCATTGACCCTTACTAATTTTTATCAATGCGCCAAGAAAGCATTCCAGCTGGGTGCATAATGGCTTGGAATGGCAACTGTAGAGTTGTGGACACATCACAGAAGCCAGCCTCCCCTTTATCATCATCAAAAACTGATGCAGATTATTTATCACATGTACATCGAAACAGACTGTGTTTTGCCTTAGCAACCAATACACTCAAGGATGCAAACACGAGGAAATCTGCAGATTCTGGAAATTCAAGCAACACACACAAAATGCTGGTGGAACGCAGCAGGCCAGGCAGCATCTATAGGGAGCAGCACTGTCGACGTTTCGGGCCAAGACCCTTCGTCAGGACTAACTGAAAGAAAAGATAGTAAGAAATTTGAAAGTGGGAGGGAGAGGGGGAAATCCAAAATGATAGGAGAAGACCGGAGGGGGTGGGGTGAAGCTAAGAGCTGGGAAGGTGATTGGCAAAAGGGATACAGAGCTGGGGAAGGGAAAAGATCATGGGACGGGAGGCCTCGGGAGAAAGAAAGGGGGAGGGGAGCACCAGAGGGAGATGGAGAGCAGGCAAAGAGTGATTGTGAGAGGGACAAGGAGAGAAAAAAAGGGGGGGGGGGGAAACAATAAACAAACAAACAAACAAACAAACAAACAAACAAATAAATAAATAAATAAATAAATAAATAAATAAAGGATGGGGTAAGAAGGGGAGGAGGGGCATTAACGGAAGTTAGAGAAATCAATGTTCATGCCATCAGGTTGGAGGCTACCCAGACAGAATATAAGGTGTTGTTCCTCCAACCTGAGTGTGGCTTCATCTAGACAGTAGAGGAGGCCATGGATAGACATATCAGAATGGGAATGGGATGTGGAATTAAAATGTGTAGCCACTAGGAGATCCTGCTTTCTCTGGCGGACTGAGCATAGCTGTTCAGTGAAACGGTCTCCCAGTCTGTGTCGGGTCTCACCAATATATAAAAGGCCACACCGGGAGCACCGGATGCAGTATACCACACCAGCCATCTCACAGGTGAAGTGTCACCTCACCTGGAAGGACTGTCTGGGGCCCTGAATGGTGGTGAGGGAGGAAGTGTAAGGGCAGATGTAGCACTTGTTCTGCTTCATTCAAGCCCCATTCCCCCATCTCACCCATACTCACACACACGGACTGTTATCCTACTCCAGTCCACAGGCTTTGGCCATTGGGCTTTAAGTTCTGAACTTTCGATTGATATTTGGGCTTCAATCTTCAGTGTTGACCCTCTGACTAGCCAACAACAGCAGCCAAATTCTAGGCTCACACTCTGGGTACCAGAGCAATAATCAGTAAAAACACTAAATCAAGTCAATATTTGATGCGACCACCCTTTGCCTTTAAAACTTGCATCAGTTCTCTTTGGTACACTGTCATGCAGTCTGATAACAAAACATCAGCTGGTAGGTTGTTTCGAGCAGCTTGGAGAACTTGTCACAGTTCTGTCTCTCCAGGTAATCCCAGTCTGCCTTGATGATACTGAGCTCAGGGCTCTGTGGAGGCCACATCATCTGCTGCAGAACCCCTTGTTCTTCTTCTTGCTGAAGGTAGATTTTTCTGACTTTGGCCGTATGCTGGGGATTATTGTCCTGCTGCAGAATGCAGTTGTGCGATGGATGAGAATCTGCTTGTACTTCTCACCAGACACTCATCCATGTAGCACTCTCCAGCTCTGCCTCCTGGCTGAGCCAAAAATTTCAGATATTGTTCAGCACCCCGGAACTTGTGTTATTGTGTGGAGGTGAGTCTCACAGCTCTGGCTCCACGTCAAATGGAAATTTCATGGTCAACAGAACCAAAATATACACACAAAAGTGTTCAGGGAGCAAACCTTTGTTGTTCAGTGCAAGCAATGTGTAAAAGGAGACAAAGTGTGTAAACAAATAATAAATACTATATACATTAATTAATTAAATTATTTATAATATAAATAGAGAGAGAACATAAGACCATAAGACGCAGGAGCAGAATTAGGCCATCTGGCCCATCGAGTCTGCTCCACCATTCAATCATGGCTGATCCTTTTCTCTATCTCCTCCTCAACCCCAGTTCCTGGCCTTCTTCTGCAACCTTTGATGCCAAGTCCAATCAAGAACCTATCAATCTCTGTCTTAAAAACGCCCAACAACCTGGCCTCCACAGCTGCATGTGGCAACAAATTCCACAAATTCACCATCCTTTGGCTAAAGAGATTTCTCCGCATCTGTTTTGAAAGGGCATCCCTCTATCCTGAGGTTGTGCCCTCTTGTCCTAGACTCTCCCACCATGGGAAACATCCTTTCCACATCTATTCAATATAGGCCTTTCAACATTCGAAAGGTTTCGATGAGATCCCTCTTCTTCCTCCTATCCTTCTGAATTCCAGCGAGTGTAGTCCCAGAACCATCATACCTTCCTTGTAAGATAACTGTTTCATTCCTGGAATCATCCTTGTGAACCTCTCTGAATCCTCTCCAATGCCAGCACATCTCTTCTGAGATGAGGGGCCCAGGACAGTTCACGATACTCAAGGTGAGGCCTCACCAGCGTCTTATAAAGCCTCAGCATCATATCCAGAAAACTTCCCCTTTGTGGTCCTTGGTAACAAGATATACCTGGAAAACAGACAGGTCGCCACAAAAAGAGCACAGGCATGGTGTCAGAGTAAAAGTAACATACCCTACTTTGAAACCAGCGCAAAGGAGGCAATAAATGTGGAACAGGCTTTTCAGACAATTGCATGGAATGCACTTAAACAGGAAACAGAAGTGGAGCTCTACAACAAATTCCCAGAGCCAATCAAACTAGACAAGAATGACTGGGCAAAGACTTCAGCAGAGAGCTGCAGCTGCTGAGTGGGTGGGATGATCCACAGTCCAGGCCTTGACCAGTCCTCATTCTGTCCCTCCCCTTTGACCACAAGCCAAGATTCCTTCATGCACCTTGGATATTGCCTCTGTGCACAAGGAAGAGCTGCGCCTAATTAGCAGACTTAATGTATAATAACTGGTAACATTGGAAGGAAAACTAATGTATACTGAACTTAAGTTTATTGTCTGAAGACCCATGTTTTACAATTGTACTGTAAAATGATTTTTAACTCTGAAGGTGAGAACTGGAATGACCAATGTTCTCTCTATTCTCAAGCCCAGTTTTGAACATGGTTTTGGAAATGACCTAACCTATGTTTATTCCCTTTCCTTACCTGCTCCCTAACTTGTCTTGCAATGATGCCTGTCAGCTTGCAAAGTGAGCCCACTTCAAAAAAAAATTAATTGCTCTTTGATCTCCATGAGGCAAGTGGAATGCTACATGGCTTCTCTAAGTCCTAGCCAGAATTTTTTTTATTGGCAGTTAATACTAAATGAAAGTAACTTTGGTTCAATATTGTGTAACCACCATTGATCTGTTTAAACTTGGCACTTTGGTTTTCTGTTTGAGTTGAGTTGATATCCTTCCTCTTATATTTTAGACCATATCTATAAGTAAATACATAAATAATGCCGAGAACATGGTGTAGAGTCCTTGAAAGTGAGTTCACAGGCTGTGAAAGCAGGTCAGAATTGAGGTAAGTGAAGTTATGCCCTGGTTCAGAAGTCAGATGGTTCTTGGGTAATAAATTCTTTTCACATTATATGTCAATGATTTAGATGCTGGAGTTGATGGCTTTGTGGCCAAGTCTACAGAAGATGCAAAGATAGGTGGAGGTGTTGTGGAAGCAGAGAGGCTGCAGTAGGACTTAGACAGGTTGAGAGAATGGACAAAGAAGTGGCTGATGGAACATAGTGTAGGGAGATCTAAGGTCATGCACTATGGCAGAAGAAATAAAGGCATAGACTTATTTTCTAAAAAGGGAGAAAATTTAGAAATCAACAGTGGAATAGGACTTGGGGGTCTTTATGCAGGTTGACAGGTTGAGTCTGTGGCAAGGAAGGCGAGGGAAATGTTAGCATTCATTTTGAGAGGACTGGAATATAAGAACAAGGATGTAAATCTGAGGCTTTGGTGAGGCCTCACTGTTTCGGTCCCCAGTGCTGACGTTGGAGTGGGTCCAGGGAACCATCCCTGGAATGAAAGGTTTAACAAATGAGGAGCATTTAAAGGCTCTTGGCCTGTACTTGCTGGAGTTCAGAAAGGGATCTCATTCAATAACGCATTGAAGATTGAAAGGCCTGATGGGACCAACTCACTGGGCAATTCATGTGCAAGCTGAGCAGAAGAGCCTCTTTCCATGCTGAGTGAGTCCAGGGTGGGAACAAAGAAGTCTTGGCTTTCTCACTGGAATGATATGGCCTTCACCACCTTAGCGATATGTGAATGGAGCAGGGTAGCTTTGAATGATGTGGACTTCACCACCACAGCAATGCTATCAGGTGCCACTGTTTATTCAATTGCGCTCTGGTTATCTTGCACAGAACAGGGTTAATTCAGTGTGCAATTCGACTGCTTCTCAAAGTAGCTCAAAGATAAGTGGCTGTGGCTCTCACAGACACAAGAAATTCAATATTAGTATCTAAAACAACAGCAAAGGTTAACTTTAACTGAAATTCACACACACAAGGTATTCAGCAACGTCTCACCACCAGTTCAGCCCTGGTATAATATCTTCAATTAACTGGAAAGAGTGACTGCATTTGTCATTGCCACATTTGAGAGACAGGGAATTCTCAGAATTTACAGTCTTAGAGAGGAAATACACAGTGGCTTTAGAAAAGGAACTGTTCTAATGTAGCATAACTATGACATAACACAGTATTTAAGCAGCTCTTAGGTAAATACAAGAATATTCAGGAATTGGATGACATACAGGCAGAAGGGATTAATTTAATTTGGCTCCATGTTTAGCAGACAATGCCTGTTTCTCTGTTTTACTGTTCTGTTCTATAATGGAATGCTACAGCCAGCAGGCTGTAAGTGGTGAATAGTTGAACTTAACCCATCTGCTTTTAAACCAAATGTAACACATGGACAGAAACAATGGGGTAACTGGGGCTTTACTGGGTTTGCTGTGATGGATGGAAGTTGGATCGCTTTACCTGGGACGTAGATGTCTAGGTGTTGAGGTGCCTGTAGTGCGGGCAAAGCTGCAGTCCCCTCCCCTTTGTGCTTTGTCGAGAAGGTCTGGAAAAGATGCAGTGATCCTTTGTGATGTTCACATCCAGATTCTTAGTCATTAGATAACCAGACTAATCTCTGAAAACAGACTGCAATTAACAATAATCCCTCAATCAGTTAGTTTGCCTAAACTCAGATATTGCATTAGAAGAATGTGAGGCAATATTTTACTAAATCAACATTTCTGTTTGATGCTTTTAAATTAACTCTCATCCAGTTCTAATTTAGACAGCAACTGAACAAATCTACAGCTGGAGAAAGCAGCAATTATCTCCACAGGGCCCTGAACTCTTCTGCAGTGCTGGACCCACTGCTAATTACAAATTGTTATGGCTGGGCTAATTATGAATTTCAGTGTAGGTACAGACGATGGATATTTCCACAAGCGGTTCAACAGAAACCCCAGGCTGTCAATACACATTATTGTGAGAGGATTCAGAACTGAGCTGGATGCCACAACATTGGGATTGCTAGTGCTTACTCCTCCCCCCTTTCTTGATATCTCGGTCACTAAAGAGGAATTCTCAGACTGAGGATTCCCCCGAGGTTAAAGGCAGTGAAGAGTTAACAATAGGCAGGCTGGTGGCCCTGGATTCACAAAAGAACATCCAGTCTTAATTTGTCAAATCTAATTGTTTATTTTATAACTCATTTTGTAAACGTGACTAACTTAGATGGGCATCTTGATCTGCATGGACTTGATGGGGGGGAATGGCCTGTTTCCATGCTGTATAACTCTATGAGTCTATGGCTTTACAATTAGATAGATAGATACTTTATTCATCCCCAAGGGGAAATTCAACATTTTTCCAGTATCCCATACACTTATTGTAGCAAAACTAATTAAATACAGTATTTAACTCAGTATAAATATGATATGCATCTAAAACCACCCTCCCAAAAAGCATTAATAAATAGCTTTTAAAAAGTTCTTAAATAGTTTACTAAAGTGCATTGAGTGGTAACTTAAGCTCAGTCCTAACCCCGGCACTTTAACATGTCTTGCCCCTGGTGGTTGAATTGTAGAGCTGAATGGCTTTGAGGAGTAATGATCTCTTCATCCTGTCTGAGGAGCATTGCATTGACAGCAACCTGCCGCTGAAGCTGCTTCTCTGTCTCTGGATGGTGCTGTGCAGAGGATGTTCAGGGTTTTCCATGATTGACCGTAGCCTACTCAGCGCCCTCCGCTCTGCCACCGATGTCATACTCTCCAGTTCTGTGCCCACGACAGAGCCCGCCTTCCTTACCAGCTTATTAAGACGTGAGGCGTCCCTCTTCTTAATGCTGCCTCCCCAGCACGCCACCACAAAGAAGAGGGCGCTCTCCACAACTGACCAATAGAACATCTTCAGCATCTCACTACAAACATTGAATGACGTCAGCCTTCTGAGGAAGTACAGTCGACTCTGTGCTTTCCTGCACAGGGCATCTGTGTTGGCAGTCCAGTCTAGCTTCTCGTCTAACTGCACTCCCAGATACTTGTAGGTCTTAACCTGCTCCACACATTCTCCATTAATGATCACTGGCTCCACATGAGGCCTAGGTCTCCTAAAGTCCACCACCATCTCCTTGGTCTTGGTGATATTGAGATGCAGGTAGTTTGAGTTGCACCATATCACAAAGTCAAGTATCAGTTTCCTATTAAAGTAAATTTCATCACGTATATAAGAATGTCAGAAAGCAAAGTAGGGGTGTCTGATCTGGCCCATCCTATCTGTTCTTTAATCCATGCCACGGATGTGGAATTCATTCCCTGAGCCCACGTTGATTGCCCACCCTAATTCCCTTCCAGAAAGCGGTGTAAGCTGTCTTCTTCAACTACTAACTCAAGGAAGTCTGCCGATGTTGGAAATCCAAAGCATCACACACAAAATGCTGGTGGAACGCAGCAGGCCAGGCAGCATCTAGGTTCTCTTAATCTGCTTCTAAGTATACTTAGTAACTTGGTCTCTGTGTGAAGGATCCTTTCCTCATCTCTTTGTCCTGATTGCCCCCACCCTACACTTCAGGCAATAACTCCTGGTTCTAGGCACTCCAGCTGGTTTCATACCATACTTGCATCTATTCTACCAAGATCACAAATTATTCCTGTAAACTCAGGAGAAACCAGCATAGTCTGGATAATCGCCCCTCATACAATAAAGTTGGGCACATTCCTAGTCGGTGTCTGTTCTAGATGAAAAGGAACAAGTGGGATAATTTGGAAGAGCACAAGTTCATATGCTGTGACTGCATGGACAACCAGCATGAGTGACGGAGGGAGTGGTCCATCCCGTACTTTACCCACCCACCCATCTGGCACAACCTGCTCCATTTTTCATTCCTGTGTATTTATAACCTACTGAATTCTGAAAGTAGGGTGGAGGTGAAGATGGTGTCTCCATTAGTAGGGTGGAGGTGAAGATGGTGTCTCCATTAGTAGGGTGGAGGTGAAGATGGTGCGTCCATTAGTAGGGTGGAGGTGAAGATGGTGCGTCCATTAGTAGGGTGGAGGTGAAGATGGTGTCTCCATTAGCAGGGTGGAGGTGAAGATGGTGCGTCCATTAGTAGGGTGGAGGTGAAGATGGTGCGTCCATTAGTAGGGTGGAGGTGAAGATGGTGCGTCCATTAGTAGGGTGGAGGTGAAGATAGGGTGGAGGTGAAGATGGTGCGTCCATTAGTAGGGTGGAGGTGAAGATGGTGCGTCCATTAGTAGGGTGGAGGTGAAGATGGTGCGTCCATTAGTAGGGTGGAGGTGAAGATAGGGTGGAGGTGAAGATGGTGCGTCCATTAGTAGGGTGGAGGTGAAGATGGTGCATCCATTAGTAGGGTGGAGGTGAAGATGGTGCGTCCATTAGTAGGGTGGAGCTGAAGATGGTGCATCCATTAGTAGGAAAGTCTAGGATCTGAAGGCATAACTCAGGATAAAGGGATGTCCCTTTGGATTGAGCTGAGGAGAACTTTCTTCATTCAGAGGGTGGTGTGTCTGTGGAATTCATCGCCAAACAGGGCTATGGCAGCTGGTATATAGACAGTTACTTTCAATGGGTGCCAAATATCACCCCAATTCTACGTGAACACTTTACGGGTGCACCTGCTGAATTTATTTTGAAAAAAAGGGAAGCTGTCCTCTCACAGCTACATTAAACTGTTTACAAGGCATTTCTTCCCTGTGTTTCTACCTCCCACCAGACAAACTCATTCAGCTAAAAAGCAGGACAGCAAGATAAGATGGGCCACAGGAATGCAGGAGTTTTTCAAATGCTGCCAGCCACACTCATCGTCAACCGTCCTGAGAATCACACCACCCAGAGTTCATCAAGTTGTTTATGGATTGGTCTTGAACAAATATGCAGCAATGGCCCTGAAGCAGTACAAAGGAAACCCCAGTATGACTCATCATCAGATTTATGAATGGTCCATGAACACTATCTCCTTATTCCTTTCCTTCTGCATGAACTATTTTCAGATTAACTAATTTACCACATGACCATGAAGACAAACAGTGAAATGAGTCATTTGCATTAACAACCAACACAACCTGGGGGCAGCCTGAGAATGTTGCCACACATTCTGACTCTAACACAGCATGCCCACTGATGCACCATCAATAACTCTCTCTGAGACGTGAGGCGAGATATCGGCTTTTATTGACTGGAAGAAAGAACAAGCAGTGAGTGACCACCATACTACTCCCTGGTGACTGAGGGCCGGGCTCAGCCTCAATCGCCTTTATACCGGGGTCTGTGGGAGGAGCCACAGGAGCAGTCAGCGGGGGGGGGGGGGGGGCGCATGTCCAGACAGGTATATGTAGTTCACCACACCCACAATGCTTGGCATTAAAACACGGAATACAACAAAGCAGAGCCAACAAGCAATAAAACAGCAACAGTAAACAAGCCTTGTTCCTAAATCTCTCAAACACGTGCACTGTCCTTCAAACCAGGACAGGCCATCTTTGGCCTCGAGCAGACTTGAGGATTCACTGATATAGGCTTTGATTCCCCAAAGGACTTGCAGAAACTCGCAGACCAAGGCTTCCACAAACTTCCAGATTTCTGAACGACCTTTCGGCTTCAATCTTCAGTATCAACCCTAAGTCTCGCCAATGATGACAAATGGAGACACTGGATGAGGTGCTCAGGCTCCAGACTCTCTAATGACAGGGTCCTGAACTCCAGGCCTCAGACTCCAGACTCTCCAATGACAGGGTCCTGAACTCCAGGCCTCAGACTCCAGACTCTCCAATGACAGGGTCCTGAACTCCAGGCCTCAGACTCCAGGCTCTCCAATGACAGGGTCCTGAACTCCAGGCCTCAGACTCCAGACTCTCCAATGACAGGGTCCTGAACTCCAGGCAGACTCCAGACTCTCCAATGACAGGGTCCTGAACTCCAGGCCTCTGACTCCAGGCTCTCCAATGACAGGGTCCTGAACTCCAGGCCTCAGACTCCAGGCTCTCCAATGACAGGGTCCTGAACTCCAGGCCTCAGACTCCAGACTCTCCAATGACAGGGTCCTGAACTCCAGGCCTCAGACTCCAGACTCTCCAATGACAGGGTCCTGAACTCCAGGCCTCAAACTCCAGACTCTCCAATGACAGGGCCCTGAACTCCAGGCCTCAGACTCCAGGCTCTCCAATGACAGGGTCCTGAACTCCAGGCCTCAGACTCCAGACTCTCCAATGACAGGGTCCTGAACTCCAGGCCTCAGACTCCAGACTCTCCAATGACAGGGTCCTGAACTCCAGGCCTCAAACTCCAGACTCTCCAATGACAGGGCCCTGAACTCCAGGCCTCAGACTCCAGGCTCTCCAATGACAGGGTCCTGAACTCCAGGCCTCAGACTCCAGACTCTCCAATGACAGGGTCCTGAACTCCAGGCAGACTCCAGACTCTCCAATGACAGGGTCCTGAACTCCAGGCCTCTGACTCCAGGCTCTCCAATGACAGGGTCCTGAACTCCAGGCCTCAGACTCCAGGCTCTCCAATGACAGGGTCCTGAACTCCAGGCCTCAGACTCCAGACTCTCCAATGACAGGGTCCTGAACTCCAGGCCTCAGACTCCAGACTCTCCAATGACAGGGTCCTGAACTCCAGGCCTCAAACTCCAGACTCTCCAATGACAGGGCCCTGAACTCCAGGCCTCAGACTCCAGGCTCTCCAATGACAGGGTCCTGAACTCCAGGCCTCAGACTCCAGACTCTCCAATGACAGGGTCCTGAACTCCAGGCAGACTCCAGACTCTCCAATGACAGGGTCCTGAACTCCAGGCCTCTGACTCCAGGCTCTCCAATGACAGGGTCCTGAACTCCAGGCCTCAGACTCCAGACTCTCCAATGACGGGGTCCTGAACTCCAGGCCTCAGACTCCAGACTCTCCAAAGACGGGGTCCTGAACTCCAGGCCTCAGACTCCAGACTCTCCAATGACGGGGTCCTGAACTCCAGGCCTCAGACTCCAGGCTCTCCAATGACGGGATCCTGAACTCCAGGCCTCAGACTTCAGTCTCTCCAATGACGGGGTCCTGAACTCCAGGCCTCAGACTCCAGACTCTCCAATGACGGGGTCCTGAACTCCAGGCCTCAGACTCCAGTTTCTCCAATGACGGGGTCCTGAACTCCAGGCCTCAGACTCCAGACCCTCCAATGACGGGGTCCTGAACTCCAGGCCTCAGACTCCAGACTCTCCAATGACAGGGTCCTGAACTCCAGGCCTCAGACTCCAGACTCTCCAATGACAGGGTCCTGAACTCCAGGCCTCAGACTCCAGACTCTCCAAAGACGGGGTCCTGAACTCCAGGCCTCAGACTCCAGACTCTCCAATGACGGGGTCCTGAACTCCAGGCCTCAGACTCCAGGCTCTCCAATGACGGGATCCTGAACTCCAGGCAGACTCCAGACTCTCCAATGACAGGGTCCTGAACTCCAGGCCTCTGACTCCAGGCTCTCCAATGACAGGGTCCTGAACTCCAGGCCTCAGACTCCAGACTCTCCAATGACGGGGTCCTGAACTCCAGGCCTCAGACTCCAGACTCTCCAAAGACGGGGTCCTGAACTCCAGGCCTCAGACTCCAGACTCTCCAATGACGGGGTCCTGAACTCCAGGCCTCAGACTCCAGGCTCTCCAATGACGGGATCCTGAACTCCAGGCCTCAGACTTCAGTCTCTCCAATGACGGGGTCCTGAACTCCAGGCCTCAGACTCCAGACTCTCCAATGACGGGGTCCTGAACTCCAGGCCTCAGACTCCAGTTTCTCCAATGACGGGGTCCTGAACTCCAGACCTCAGACTCCAGACTCTCCAATGACGGGGTCCTGAACTCCAGGCCTCAGACTCCAGACTCTCCAATGACAGGGTCCTGAACTCCAGGCCTCAGACTCCAGGCTCTCCAATGACGGGGTCCTGAACTCCAGGCCTCAGACTCCAGACTCTCCAATGACGGGGCCCTGAACTCCAGGCCTCAGACTCCAGACTCTCCAATGATGGGGCCCTGAACTCCAGGCCTCAGACTCCAGACTCTCCAGTGACGGTGCCCTGAACTCCAGGCCTCAGACTCCAGACTCTCCAATGACGGGGCCCTGAACTCCAGGCCTCAGACTCCAGACTCTCCAATGATGGGGCCCTGAACTCCAGGCCTCAGACTCCAGACTCTCCAGTGACGGTGCCCTGAACTCCAGGCCTCAGACTCCAGACTCTCCAATGACGGGGTCCTGAACTCCAGGCCTCAGACTCCAGTTTCTCCAATGACGGGGTCCTGAACTCCAGGCCTCAGACTCCAGACTCTCCAATGACGGGGTCCTGAACTCCAGGCCTCAGACTCCAGACTCTCCAATGACAGGGTCCTGAACTCCAGGCCTCAGACTCCAGACTCTCCAATGACAGGGTCCTGAACTCCAGGCCTCAGACTCCAGACTCTCCAATGACGGGGTCCTGAACTCCAGGCCTCAGACTCCAGACTTGCCAATGTTAGGGCCCTGAACCTAAGCCTCAAACTCTGATCTCACTGACTGACATACCTAGAGGGTCATTGGCCCTTGACACTCCTGCCCACATGGAACCCGGAACCTGCCATGGTCTCACTAGTGTTGGAGGGCCACCAGTCCTCATCTTCACTCGTCTTCTGGCCAGAAATTGAACATGGATATGCCACATTTGCATTGCTGGCCTTGAAAACACTGAGCAGAGATCTAGAGTGGAGTGACCTCTAGTTCCCACCCCCACCCCATCCCTGTCTCTAAACTCTAACATGATTCCTAACTTCCCTCACTGTTCCCAAAAGCATTCTAGGAACTTTAAAAAAACTAAATAGTAAAACGAAATCTGAGCCATGATTTCAGCTGACCTGAAACTGCAGTTCACCACCATCTTACCAGAAGCAAACCCAGGAATTATCCCATCATGATACATATTGACATAAATTGCAATTTTATGCTTTACAGGTCACACATTTTGTGTCGCGTAAGACAGCAATAGTAAGCCTGATTCTGCACACTGCTCATTTCTCTCCGTCAGCCTTGGCAGCTTGTACCAGTGAGGGTCACAACATCAGCCACCCTTGATCTGTATGCTGGAAAGGAACCTCATACTCTCTACAGCCCAGTGTTTCTCTGCAGCAGTGCCTTTTCTATTCTTGTCAGAAAAAGTGTATCAATACAGAACGGAACAGAACCCTTCTGACAACAGCGTTATGCCAAACTAATTTAGCTAATGACACCTGATCCCATCTGCCTGCAAGTAGCCTATATCTCTCCATTCTTTGAACAGACACAAATCTGTCTAAAAGCCTCTTAAATGCCTGTACCATATCGGTTTGCCCCATCATCCTACGCCATGCATTCCAGGCGCCCACCATTCTCTATGTAAAATTCTTGCTCTGCACATCTCCTTTGAACCTACCCCTCTCACCTTAAATGTTAGACATTTACGTCTAATATTAGGCATTTCAACCTTGGCAAAAAGATACTGGCTGTCTTCTCTGTCTCAAATAATTTTCTAAACTTCCATCAGGTCTCCATTCCAGAGAAAACAATTTCTCCTCATAGCGCATGCTCTCTAATCCAAGCAGAATCATATTAAACTTTTTTCCACACAGTCTTCAAAAAAGTCCATATCCTTCCCACAGTGAAGCAACTGGCATTGAAAGCAAAACTCTAGATGTGGCCTCGACACAGTTTAAATATCATTATATATATATTTGAGAGCAGAAAACAAAATGACAGAGCCCTCAGATTCTAAGCAGGAACATTTCCATTCCAGTCCCTGCAGACCTGCCTTGAGGCTTTCTGTTAAGATGATGTAGATTCACCGGAAGTGAGTGATCAGGGGTATAAGCCAGCAAGGGAAGCAAAAATTCTGATTTCCACAAAAGCCTGTTCAAGGGAGCACAAATGGATCCTATTTGAAATTAGTAGAAGTTTGGATAATGGCGATAGAGATGAGATGTGAGAGAAAGAATGTAATAAAAGAAAGGCCAAAATCAAGTTAATTGTCATCATCATAATCACAAGTACATGTGTGCACAGTCACAGTGAAAAAGTTACTTGCTGCAGCATCAGAGGCCCATACAGTGGCATCATATAAGTAATATTCAGAAGGAAAACAGAAATTAAACATAAAAGAACACAATTAGAACAAAAAAACAAAGCCTATTTAAGTGCAAAACATTCAAAACATTGTGTTGGTAAACTTAAGTAATTGAAGTTGGGTTGGATAGTTCAACAATGGAATGGTTAAAAGGAAGTAACTGTGTTTGAACTTGATGTGGAATTTCAAGCTTCTGCACTCCCGCCCGATGGTAGCTGCAAGATGATGGCATGGCCCAGATGTTGAGGAAGGATATGATGGATTTAGCAGCACATCCTGCAGATATTATCAACGGTGGGGAGAGTTATGCCCTTGATTTGCTCTGAGTCTATTGCACTTTGCAGCTTCTTACGTTGATGTGCAGTGGAGTTACCTTAACAACCAGCAGCATACGTTCATCAGTGCATCTGCAAAGGTTTGGTTGAGTTTGGTGACAAATCAAACCTCCTAATAAAGATGATTGCTTGCCTTCCTTGTTGAAAAGGATGAGGAAGTATTCAGCTTTCAACAGAAAACTTGTCTCACTTATAAGGACTGGGTTTATCTAAGTGGCAAAGAGGAATGAATGCCTCAAGCCTCTTGTGTAATGCTAATTGTAACCAAGCAACAAGCAATTTCTAGCCTCTGCAGATTTTCTCACGTTTGAGTTAGTTTGACACCTTCCAAAGTAATTTGTTCAGGTTCATTGTATATAGGTATCCGTTAGTCTTGTGAGACCATGGATTTGCGCCTTGGAAGGTTTCCAGGGCGCAGGCCTGGGCAGGGTTGTATGGGAGACTGGCAGTTGCCCAAGCTGGAAGCATTCCCCTTTCCACGCCACCGATGTTGTCCAAGGGAAGGGCACTAGGACCCAAGCAGCTTGGCACCGGTGTCGTCGCAGGGCAATGTGTGGATAAGTGCCTTGCTCAAGGACATAACATGCTGCCTCTGCTGAGGCTCGAACCAGTGACCTTCAGATCACTAGACCGATGCCTTATCCACCAGGACACGTGCCAACACCAATTGTAGCTTGATACCTGAACAAAGGGCATTGGAATGAAGGAAATCGGCAGGTCAGACTGGAAGGCCATCACTATCAATACTTTGGCTCCCATTCCCCACAACTTATGCAAGGGCCTTTCATGAAGATTCACTCTGCCTTGAAGAACTAAAAATAGCAACAACATTAAGTTTCATCCATAGCCACACAAAGAGATGGCAACCAAGAAATTCTCTTCATATCCTTATTGTAATCCCGAAGAAAGGTCTTGGGCTGAAATTTTGACGGTTTATTCGTTTCCATAGATGCTGCCTGACACGCTGAGCTCATCCAGTATTTTGTGTGGGTTGCTTTGGATTTTCAGCATCTGCAGAATTTCTCATGTTTATAATACTTAAGATTGAGAAGATTGTGAAAGGGAGTGCCTTTACTTTTCACTATAGCTGCAGCTATAAAGTCATGGAGTTTTATAACATGTCCCCTCTGCCCCGTTGGCCCATGCCAAACAGGATCCCTCCGTGAGCTTAGTCCCATAAGTCCATGGTAGGCACATACTCCTCTAAATTTTCCCTATCTAAAAATCTTTCCTTTCCTAATAATTTAGGACATGCTATGCTGACGCCAGAGGTATGGCGACACTTGTGGGCTGCCCAACGTAATCCTCACTGATTTGGTTTGATGCAAACGCCTTTCACTGAATGCTTTGATGTACATGTGACAAATAAAACTGATCTTTCAAAACTCTATCCACGCTACTGTCCAAATGTATTTAACTGTTGTTATTGGAACTGCCCCAATATCCTTCTCTGACAGTTCATTAAATGCAAAAGAACTACCTCTGAAGCTCCTATGAAATCTACCCCCTCTCACCTGAACCCAAAGCTTTCTTGCTCGTGATTCCCGTTCTCAGTGAAAACAATGGATTACACTCACCCAGTCTATGTGCTTCCTGGATTTATACACACACATGAATCCAGCAGCAAGAAACACACAAAAAAATGTCAGGAACTAAAAGAAGGTTCAAATCAGTTACGAAGGTAGCCAGCTAGGGAAAGCAAGACGAAGGGTCTCGGCCCGAAATGTCAACAGAGCCTTTCCCTATAGATGTTGCCCGGCCTGCTGTGTTCCACCAGCATTTTGTGTGTGACTCCGATACACTCCTCCATGTAGTCAGCGAGGAAAAGCATGACTCCGATTCACTCCTCCATGTAGTCAGTGAGGAAAAGCATGACTCCGATTCACTCCTCCATGTAGTCAGCGAGGAAAAGCATGACTCCGATTCACTCCTCCATGTAGTCAGCGAGGAAAAGCATGACTCCGATTCTCTATTCCATTGAACTTCCACAAATCCTGATTAGGAGAACAGGGAATGGATACATATGAATCTAGTATGAAATGGTTAAAATACAAATGCTATCAAAACAAGTAAACTGAGGTCAGCTCAGTCATTGAGAGAATCAGCATGAAACAAGCCCTTTGACCCATCAGGTTCTCACCAATTATCAGCCACATTTTTACACTGATCCCAGTTTAAGCCCACTTATATGGTCTGGACCCAGGGTTTTTGCTGCTGCAAGTTACTGACCTGACCAGTTCCCCACCCCCCTTTGTGCAAAGTGAACAGCTGACCTCCCCACACTGACTGCAAGGCTGGCTCAGACCCGACCAGCCACACAGCAGCTGCACTGTGACAGAACTGGAGGTTGTTGTTGGGCTTGATGCGGTGATAGGTACATATGCACACTCTGTGATCCTCTGTGCACAAACCTGATGCAGAGGAATAGCTGGAACCTTTTTATTTAGCCACTACCATTCCCTCAGATGAAGATCAAATGAAGACCTGCTTGTTAAAGGCACAACTGTGAACTCTGGGAACCAAACAAAGGAGTCAGGAGCTGTGATGACTCTGATGTGAGCACAGTCGTTCAAAAGCAAAATAACTGGGGATCAGAGGACACAGAGGAGCAAAATCTAGAAAGTCCCCAGGTCAGTTTTGGAAAGCACAATGACCTGTGGCCTGCAGACAGAATCGCAGATGGCTTTGCAAGATGCAGTAAGGCTCCAGCCCTGAATCACCACAGCGGAAGCTCGGTGGGGAGAGTCAGTATGCCTTAGGCTCAAGGCTCCCATGGGCATACTAACCCAGGGTGTCAATGCCATGAAATGTGCTGCAGCAGCACGGGCATCACAAACAAAAGAAAACTGCAGGCGTAGGAAATCCAAGCAGCACACACAAGATGCTGGAGGAACTCAGCAGGCCAGGCAGCGTCTGTGGGAAAGAGTACAGTCAATGTTTTGGGCCACAACCGTTTGGCAGGAATGCAGAAAAAAGATGAGGAGTAGAGTTAAAAGGTGGGGGGAGGGGAGGGAGAAACACAAGGTGACAGATGAAACTGGGGGGGGGGGAGATTGAAGTAAAGAGCTGGGAAGTTGACTGGCGAAAGAGATACAGGGCTAGAGAAGGGGGAGTCTGATGGAAGAGAACAGAATGTCATGGGAGAAAGAAAAGTGGAGAGGAGCACAAGAGGTGGACAGCCAAGGAGATAAGGTGAAAGAGGGAAAAATCGATGTTCATGCCATCAGGTTGGAGGCTACCCAGACAGAATATAAGGTGTTGGTCCTTCAACCTGAGTGTGACCTCATCACGACAGTGGAGAAGACCATGGATAGACATATTGGAATGGGAAGTGGAATTAAAATAGGCAGCCACTGGGAGATCCTGCTTTCTCTGGTGGATGAAGCGTAGGTGCTTGGCGAAGCTGTCTCTCAATCTACATCGGGTCTCACTAATATACAGGAGGCCACACCAGGAGCACCGGATACAATAGGTGACCCCAACAGACTCACAGGTGAAGTGTCGCCTCATCTGGAAGGACAGTTTGGGTCCCCCAAGTGACAAACCCAAGTTCACGTTAACTTAAATTAACATAAAGTACACATAATTTACTTGACAAAGTGAACATAATGTCACTATTGGAAGTTGAGAGAGAGGAATAGAAATATAATCCAAGGTAATGTTGAGATTTTTCAGGTCAGTTTAATAATGTGATTGGTGGAGTTGAAGCCATTGTTGAACCTTGACCTCACATTCAAACCCGCAGACAAAGGTGGTGCCATATTGGTCTGGCGGACGGACCTCTACCTCACTGAGGCCAAACGGCAGCTCTCTGACACCTCCTCATACTTACCCTTGGAACAGGACCCAACCTAAAAACATCAAACCATTGTCCCCTGTACCATCACTGCCCTCATCAACTCCGGAGATCTTCCATCCTCAGCCAAAAAACTCATAATTCCCACACCCCGCACTGCTCGCTTTTACCTCCTCCCCAAGATCTATAAGCCTGACTTTCCTGGTAGTCCTATAGTTCCGGCCTGCTCCTGCCCCACCAAACTTGTATCTGCCTACCTTGACTCCATTTTGTCACTCATAGTTCAGTCCCTCCTTACCTACATCTGGGACACATGCCCTCCAGCTGTTCAATAACCCGGTCCCGACCTCTTCATTTTCACAATGGATGTCCAATCCTTTTACACTCAATTCCCCATCCAGAAGGTCTCAAAGCCCTCCGCTACTTTCTGGACAATAGACTCCAGAATAGTCCAGAATAGACTCACCAGTTCCCCAACACCACCACACTCCTCCGGTTGGCGGAACTGGTACTCACACATAATAACTTCTCTTTCGGCTCTTCCCACTTTCTTCAGACCAAGGGTGTAGCTATGGGCCCCAGCTATGCCTGCCTCTTCGTGGGTTATGTGGAACAGTCTGTGCTCCAAATCTATACTGGTACTGCTCCCCAACTTTTCCTTCACTACATTGACGACTACATCGGTGCTGCTTCCTGCACCCACGCTGAGCTCGTCAATTTCATCGACTTTGCCTCTAACTTTCACCCAGCCCTCAAATTCATTTGGTCCATCTCGGGCACTTCTCTCCCCTTTCTCGATCTCTTGGTCTCCATCTCTGGAGACAGACTGTCCACTGACATCTTCTATAAACCCACAGATTCCCATAACTACCTCAACCATACCTCTTCCCACCCTGCCACATGCAAAATTTCTATTCCCTATTCCCAGTTCTTCCGTCTCCGCTGCATCTGCTCCAAGGATGAGGCTTTCCGTTCCAGGACATCCCAAATATCCTCTTTCTTTAAGGATTGTGGTTTCCCTTCTGCCGTCATCAATGATGCCCTCACCCGCATCTCCTCCATTTCCCGCACTTCGGCCCTCACCCCATCCTCCACAACAGGGACTGAGTTCCCCTTGTCCTCACCTACCACCCCACCAGCCTCCAGATCCAGCATATTATCCTCCACAACTTACGCCACCTTCAACAGGACCCCACCACTAAGGACATCTTTCCCTCTCTACCCCCTCTGCTTTTCGCAGGGATCGTTCCCTCCACAACTGCATGGTCCACACGTCCCTCCCCACAGATCTCCCACCTGGCACTTATCCCTGCAAGCAGAAGTACTACACCTGTCCCTACATCTCCCCTCTTACCACCATTCAGGGCCCCAAACAGTCCTTCCAGGTGAGGCGACACTTCACTTGTGATTCTGTTGGGGTCAGCTATTGCATCCGGTGCTCCCGGTGCGGCCTCCTCTACATCGGCGAGACCCGACACAGATTGGGGGACCGCTTCGTCGAGCACCTACGCTCCGTCCGCCACAACAGACAGGATCTCCTGGTTGCCACTCACTTCAACTCTCCTTCACATTCCCATTCGGATATGTCCATACATGGCCTCCTCTACTGCCATGATGAGGCCAAACTTCGGTTGGAGGAACAACATCTCATATACCGTCTGGGTAGTCTCCAGCCCCTTGGTATGAACATCGAATTCTCCAATTTCCGGTAATTCCCTCCCTCTTCCTTCCCCCATCCCACCTTCACTGTCTCCTCTTCTAGCTGCCTATCTCCTCTCATGACTCTGCCTTCTTCTACTACCCATAGTGCTTTCCCCTTTGATTCCTTCTTCACCTCTCCTGCCTATCCCCTCCCTGCTTCCCCTCCCCCACTCCTTGATCTTTCCTCTGATTGGTTTTCCACCCTCCCCCTCCACCTTCTTTATAGGGCCCCTGCCCCCTCCTTCTTTAGTCCTGACGAAGGGTCTCGGCCCGAAACATTGACTGCTCATTTCAACGGATGCTGCCCGACCTGCTGAGTTCATCCGGCTTTTTTGTACATCTTGTAATGTGCTGTAGATTTCTATGTTTTATATTCTATGTTAACGATCTCACTCTCAGAATAGTGACCACTGGCCCTTTCAGTCTATTGAAACCTTGTCATTGTGACGAGATTAATGTTGAATACAGGTGCTACAACTAATCTTTTTGTTTTGGTGAATTGTGCATGAGCAGAGGCTGGTGAGTGGACAGATACCCTCCTGAATAGACACTGTCTGATCATTAGGCATTTGTGTAGTCTGGAGCCAGCACTTGCTGCACAAGGGGCATTCTGATCTGATAAATAGCCTACTGGCTGCATCACTAACTGAAATTCTGATATAATTAAGCATAAACTGTAGCAATGGGAGGGCTCATGAGTGTTTTTGATTGACAGAGGTCAAATGACTGGCTTTATTCATGAGGTAACACCCGAGCTGCACATGGTTGTCCTAGTTACCAGAGGCAGGGGAGGAGAAGAGATTGGTGCTGGACACTCTCAGAGCCAAGTCTTCCTTTCCAGTTGTAGCCATAAGCTCCTTTACCGGCGTGTCATGAGATCATCAACCTGAAAAATTAACTCAGTTTCTCTCACCGGCTATACTGCCTGACCTGCTGAGAGTCTCCAGCATTTCCCATTTTATATCAGATTTTCCTTCAGCTGCTCTGGGGAACACTTCATGGCTTGGTTACCTGTCCTAATCACATCCCTTTTTTCAATTACACAGCCTATCGATGTAGCAGATTCACTGATTAAAGAACTCAGGGGGCCAGGCAGCATCTGTGGAGGGAAAGGAATTGGCTTATTACTATCACATCTATCAAAGTACAGTGAAAAGCTTTGTTTCGCATGCCATCCATTTCAAAACATAAGATCAAGACAGTAAATTTCCGAAGTTCAAAGTACATTTATAATCAAAGTATGTATACTATATCCAATCTTAAGTCCATCTCCTGACAGGCAGCCACAAAACAAAGAAATCCTATAGAACTCATTAAAGAAAAGAAAAGGATTCATGTGTTATTGTGCAAGTAATTCCAACCACGCTGCTTCTAACAACGTAGAGGAGGCCGCATCAGGAGCAGGTTGGAGGAGCTGCATCAAATTGAAAATGCAACCCCAGAAGGGGAGACATCTTTCACCTCCTCTCTCACCAGCACACAGGGACCTAAGCATAACATTCTCTGCCTCACCTCTGCAGAAAGTGGTGACAGTGAGATGGCAGATCAATGCAGCTGTGGAAAATGACAAAGGATAATGTGCTGGATGGGGGTTGAAGGTGAGGACCGGGGGAGCTCTCTCCCTGGTCTGTCAGGGTGTGGGGAGTGGAGGAAGTGAGATCAGAAATTTGGAAAATGGAAGAAATGTGAGCTGGGGCACCATCAGCCCTGGGAGAAAGGGAGCCACGTTTCCAGAATCGGGATATTGCAGATGTCCTAGTCTCACTTGACAGGGGAGAGGTGGAGCAGAGACGGAGAGAAGGGAATGCTGCCCTTACAGGAAACCTGGTGAGGCTGCTGTGGCTTACAGTGGGCAATGGTGGTTAGCTCATCTCCTGGGATGGAAGCAGACAGATCCAGAAAAGGTAGAGAAGTGGAAGCACAAGAGATGTCAGATGCTGCAACCTGGAGCAACAAACAATCTTTTGGAGGCATATCAGCTGTGGGGAAAATAGACTGCCAAGGTTTTGGGTGGAGACCCTTCATTTGACTCATCCTCCACAGATGCTGCCTGACCTAGTGATCTCCTCTGGAGCTCAGTTTTGCTCCAGATTCCGGCATCTGCAGTCGGTGCTGCTCTAAATGCTTGTTCCCCCTGCATCTATGGTACAGAGAAAGGATTTCTCAGCCAATCAGGCAGCAGCTGGGGAAGAAGAAATCGTTCCCATTTGAAGTCAATGACCTTCGATCAGAGAACAAAGGCTGCTTGCTGGTCTGGCTTCTCTTACTCTTGGTTTTGTACGGACGCAATTTGTGAACTCCATACGGCTCTGCTGCCTGCAGGTGGTGGTGAAGAGCGGAGACATCAATGACAAGTGCTGCCCATCATCGCTAAGGGACATTCCGAGTGCAAAGACTGCATCGTGTTTTATCTGTAAAACAGTCACAAAAATTGTTTTGGTAATTAGATCAAATACTGACAATTCAAAGAGCTTATCCAACAAATGGAGCCAGCTCCAGCATCGGTTGGAGGAGCCCAACTAATCTGGCCAATCACCAGCAGCCTAGTCTTTTATGTGGTTTTTAAAACAGCTTCTTTCCAGGGATAAACCTTGACAAGCTAGCCAATATGATTCTGGAGCTGGTGCCAGCTCAAAGAAGTGGCTGTCAGGAATAGTAACTTCAGCTCTCAATGAAAAAGACAGACATTGGTATTGATATTGGTTTATAGTTGTCACATGTTCTGGGATGCTTTTGATTTGCATGCCATCCAGACAGATAATGCCGTGCATAATTACATTAAATGTAAACAGATTACAGAATATACTCTTACTGTAGCACTTTTTACATCCACAGAGATAACGAAGTATAACAGGCAATGTGGAGAAAATAAAATGGGTTGGATAGATTGGTGTAAAAAGTGGGTGCTCAGTTGTTCGATGGGCTGAAGGGCTTGTTTCCATACTGTACTTCCATGACTCTATGATATATTAAAGCCAAGAATTATGTCCTTTGTTGAAAGGAGCATAGCAAGCTTCCACACACGGTGGTGCAATAATAACCAGACAGAGGCAAAGACTGGCCACAATTCCTGACCAGGAGAGCAGGTGGGACTTTGCTTTAACATCTCTTCCAAAAGGCCCTCCCTCTACTTCACACTGACTGTACCATCAGCTGTCTAGATACTAAACTCCGTATTGGAATCCAATCATCTGAGCACATTAGGAAATGCATTGTTTAAACCTTCCCACTCATCCTCACTGAAATATTTTATTTAAGACTCATGTTTCTGACGCTGTTTTGGAACATAATTCCTAATAGCTCCATATATAGCTCGGTGCAAAGTCCTGCGGAGCACCCAGGATTTTTGTCATGTGCAACGTAAATGGAAATTGCTGGTACCAGCCATGTTCTTAATGGAGTAAGATGCTGAAGGAACTCAGCAGGTCAGGCAACATCTGTGGAGAGAAATAGACAGCCAACGTTTTGGGTTGAGATAATTTCTCCTGTCTCCAACACTCCTCTTCTTCTTGGACACCTCCTTGCAGCCCATTATGCTCTCTCAGTCTTTTGGTTTAGTTGATGATGGATCCTGACCTGTAAAGTCAACAGTCCATTTCCCCCCTGTGGTAAACTATATATACCTGTCTGAACACGCCCCTCTGCTGACTGCTCCTGTGGCTCCTCCCACAGACCCCTGTATAAAGGTGATTGCAGGCATTGCTCCCCCCTCAGTCTCCGAGATGCTGTGCTCCGTTTTGATGCTAATAAAAGCCTATCGTTCGCCTCCCGCCTCCGAGAGTTATTGATGGTGCATCAATTTTATTAGCAGCAATTTTAAAACATGGAGAGCATTTTACGACCAGACAGATTGGATATTGACCCTCAATCCCAGGAAGCCAGCGACGCTTTCGAACTCTGGCTAGCATGCTTCGAATCGTACCTGGAAGAGATTCATGTGACCGACCCTGCCACGATGCGCAGGGTTCTCCTCTCCAGAGTCAGTGCAAGGGTCTACTCCATGATCAGAGACCAAACGGACTACCAGGGTGCGATGGATGCCCTCAAAAGACAATACCGGCAGCCAGTGAACACCGTCTACGCAAGACATCGCTTAGCGACATGGCGGCAGCGGGCCGGAGAGTTGAGCGCTGAGTTTGTCCGGGCCCTACAGACACTCGTGCGAGCCTGCGACTGCAGGGGACTGACGGCGGAACAGCATGCAGAGCTCCTGGTAAGAGACAACTTCGTTACGAGGATCAGGTCAAAGTACATGCACCAGTGGCTGCTGGATAACGCCGATCTTACCTTACACTCAGCGATTGAGCTGGCCGACATGCTGGAGGCTGCTCTGCACAACGCTGACGCTGTCCAGGCGTGCGATCTCCTGCCCGCCCCCTGGACGCTGCAGACCCCTCAACCCGCCGGCGAATCGACCTCAGCTGCTGCCAGTCGCAAGTCCGCGCAGTGTTACTTCTGCGGACTTGAAAAGCACCCCCAAAAATGCTGCCCAGCCCGAGAAGCTACCTGCTCCAGCTGCGGAAAGAAGGGCCACTTCGCCAAGGCCTGTAAATCCAAACCACGAGCGGGGTCGAGCAGCGCCGCGTGCGAGGCATAGGGCTCGCCATCTTGGTCACCGCCATCTTGCCTGCCCGTCGCGTGCAAGGCATGGGGTGGCCATCTTGGTTGCCGCCATTTTGCCTGTCCGCCGCGTGCAAGGCATGGGGGTGGCCATCTTTGTCGGTGCCAACTCACCCCGCCTCCGACCCACGGGTGCTTACCGGGCACCAAGACGGCAATTCAACTCTGGCCTCCGTGACCCTCGACCAAAGCACTCCACACCAGTTCGCAAGGTCAATGATGGACATCCTGGTGGAGGGACACAGGACTAGTTGCCTGTTTGACACGGGCAGCACTGAGAGTTTTATTCACCCGGACACGGTGCAACGCTGCGGACTTGTGACACGGCTGGTAAGCCAGAGGTTTGCATTCCACAGACATCCGGGTGGGGGGGGGGGTTGTGTAGCGACACTAGTGGTGCAGGGCACAGAATATTGGGACTTTGCGTTACTGGTCATGCCTCAACTGTGTGCACCTGTGCCATTGGGGCTGGACTTCCAGAGCCACCTGAAAAGTGTGACAATGGAGTATGACGGGCCCCTCCCACCAATCACTATCAGAAATCCTCAGTTTTGTGGGACTTCATCATAAACCCTGCTACTGACCACACACACGCCGACCCGCACATCCCACCCAGCACCATGCCGACAGCTGCGCTACTGACACCACTTACAGCCTCTCCACCCTCAAGATCCCTCCCCCACCGCTGTTCGCTAACCTGACCCCCGACTGTAAACCTGTGGTAACTAAAAGCGGGAGGTACAGCGCAGGGGACAGGGCCTTCATTCAGTCAGAGGTGCAGCGGCTGCTCAGGAAGGGGATCATTGAGCCAAGCACAAGTCCTTGGAGGGCCCAGGTGATTGTTGTTCGGACTGGGCAGAAAAATAGGATGGTCATGGACTATAGCCAGACCATCAATAGGTTCACTCAGCTTGATGCGTACCCCCTATCCCGCATCGCGAATATGGTCAACCAGATTGCTCAGTACAAGGTGTACTCAACCATAGACCTGAAATCTGCTTATCACCAGCTCCCCATCCGCATGGAGGACCGCCCTACACTGCCTTCAAGGCGGGCAGCAGGCTCTACCACTTCCTGTGCATCCCCTTTGGTGTCACGAATGGTGTCTCTGTCTTCCAGAGGGAAATGGACCGGATGGTGGACCAGTGCCAACTAAAGGCCACATTCCCATATCTGGATAACATCACCGTCTGTGGTCACGACTGGCAGGATCACAACACCAACCTCCAATGATTTTTCCAAGCGGCCAAAGCTCTTAACCCTACCTATAACAGGGACAAGTGTGTGTTCGGAACCACCCGACTCGCTATCCTTGGGTATGTCGTGGAGAACGGGGTCATTGGCCCTGACCTAGACCGTATGCGCCCCCTGTTGGAACTCCCTCTTCCCACCACCCTCAGAGCCCTCAAACAATGCCTGGGCTTCTTTTCCTATTACCCCAATGGGTCCCTCACTACACAGAAAAAGCCCACCCCCTGGTCAAGTCCACCACAATTCCCCTCTCAGCCAAGTCCCGCGTAGTCTTCAGCCGCATTAAAAGGGACATTGCCAAAGCAACGATGCATGTGGTGGACAAGACCATTCCCTTCCAAGTAGAGAGTGACGTCTCCAACTTCACGCTGGCTGCTACCCTCAATCAGGCAGGAGGGCCGGTAGCATTCTTCCCTCGTACGCTTCAAGGCCCTGAAATTCGGCACTGTGGTGGAGAAGGAAGCCCAGGCCATAGTGGAAGCTATTAGGCACTGGAGGCACTATCTCGCCGGCAAAAGGTTCACCTTGCTGACCGACCAGCGCTCAGTTGCGTTCATGTTCAGCAACCAACAGCGGGGCAAAATCAAAAATGATAAAATTTTGAGGTGGAGAATCGAACTCTCCACCTACAACTATGACATCCTGTACCGGCCTGGAAGACTCAATGAGCCCCCTGATGCCCTATCCCGGGGAGCGTGTGCCAGCGCACAGCTCGACCGGCTATACGCCCTCCATGCAGATCTTTGCCACCCGGGGGGACACCCAACTTTAACATTTCGTGAAAGCCCGGAACCTGTTTTACTCCCTTGAGGACATCAGGACGATGACCAGAGACTGCCAAGTCTGTGCTGAGTGCAACCCGCACTTCTACCGTCCTGAAAAGGCACAACTTATCAAGGCCACCCGCCCCTTTGAGCGACTAAGTGTCGATTTTAAGGGCCCCCTTCCCTCCACCGACCGCAATGTCTATTTTCTCAACATTATCGATGAGTACTCGCAGTCCCCCTTTGCCCCGACACCACTGCCACGTCCGTCATAAAAGCCCTGCACCAGCTCTTCACTCTGTTCGGATATCCCTGCTATATCCACAGTGATAGAGGGTCCTCCTTTATGAGTGACGAGCTGCGCCAGTACCTGCTGGCTAGGGGCATTGCTACTAGTAGGACCACGAGTTATAATCCCCGGAGGAATGGACAGGTGGAGAGGGAGAATGCCACAGTGTGGAAGGCCACACTTTTAGCCCTCAGGTCAAAGGGATTGCCGGTCTCTCGATGGCAGGAGGTCCTCCCCGAGGCACTCCACTCCATCGACTCCCTGTTACGCACGTTCACCAATGCCACCCCTCACGAGGGACTCTTTTCTTTTCCCAGGAAGTCTGCCACTGGGACCACCCTACCAGCTTGGCTGACATCCCCAGGGCCAGTGCTGCTCCGGAAACATGCGAGGAGCAATAAATACTCCCCGATGGTCGAGAGGGTTCACCTACTTCATGTGAACCCCCAGTATGCCTACGTGGTCTTACCCGATGGGCGGGAGGAAAACGGTCTCCATCCGCGACCTGGCGCCCGCAGGAGCAGCAGACCACTACCCCAAACACTCCACGGTGACTACGAACCCCATACCCACCGATGTATATACCCACAAGACACCGCACACACCAAGCACTACACAGACTCCTCACGACACTCCCATACTGGGCACCACGCACACACATGAGGGGTTACTGACGCCTAACGGGCTGGCACCTCAAGTCAGGCCGGAGCCAGCACAACCACCGTCACTGGTGCAATCACCACCGGTGCTACGTAGATCGCAGCGACAGACTCGACCGCCTGATAGACTCGACCTGTAAATATACTTGTCAGAAACTTCGCCCCGTGGGGACACTCTTTTAAAACAAAGGGGGGGTGAATGTGGTAAACTATGTATACCTGTCTGGACACGCCCCTCTGCTGACTGCTCCCACAGACCCCTGTATAAAGGCGATTGGGGCACTGCTCCTCCCACAGTCTCCGAGATGTCGTGCTCCCTTTTCGCTGTTAATCAAAGGCTATCGTTCACTTCCAGTCTCCGAGAGTTATTGATGGTGCATCACCCCCACACCAGTTGAGTCCGTTTTTAGCTCTGGTTTCTAAATTTACAGACTGCTTTGACTCCATTGCAGGGATTAGGCCAATTATTTCTTGTGGACATGAAACAGATTATGACAGGACTTGTTTCAGAGCGAAGAGAGGAGACAAGGTAGCTAACTAATGTACATTCAAGCAAGGTGCAGTTAACGTATTAGAGGAAATACACAAGCGTCACAGAAAGAAAGATCCACCAAACATCCGAACTGAAACGGAAACAGAAAGTGCGAGGAAGTACAGGTCAGACAGCGACTGTGAAGAGAGAAACAGTCAAAAACCCAGATGACATCTTGCTGTGTTAGACTAACAAGCTTCAGGCAAACCAAACAACATCTTTCACATAGATGGTGATGTCTATTTCTATGTGCGACACTGGCAACAACAGGCTGATCAGCAAGCCCTTTGTTACACAGCTGCTGGGATGAACCAAGGTCAGGACCACTATTTTTTTTCTGCACTGTCCAAGCATTATTGAAGTAATAACTCACAGAATAATAACCACAAACTCTATTTATATGGCTCTCTGTGAAGTACGTCCACTAAGCTAATTACGATCAACATTCAGAATCAGGTTTCTTATTACTGATTTAAAGGACTTGAAGCACTATAGTACAAAAACAAGGACTTGCTACAAATTATAAAACAAACAATAGTGCAAATAAAGAGGAATAACAAGGTAGTGTTCATGAGTTTGTGTACGGTTCAAATAGCTGATGGTGCAGGGGAAGAAACTGTTTCTGAATCTTTCACTGTGGGTCTTCAAGCTCCTGAACTTCTTCCGAAATAATAATAACTAGAAGAAGGCATTCACAGGTAGAGATGAGCCTTAGTTATGGATGTAGCTAACCATGTCCGATCACCAGTGTGCCTTCTACATTCAAACTGATAAACATGCCCGATCACCAGTGTGTCTTCTCCATTCAAACTGCTAACCATGTCGGGTCAGTGTGCCTTCTCCATTCAAACTGATAAACATGCCCGATCACCAGTGTGCCTTCTCCATTCAAACTGCTAACCATGTCGGGTCAGTGTGCCTTCTCCATTCAAACTGATAAACATGCCCGATCACCAGTGTGCCTTCTCCATTCAAACTGCTAACCATGTCGGGTCAGTGTGCCTTCTCCATTCAAACTGATAAACATGCCCGATCACCAGTGTGCCTTCTCCATTCAAACTGATAAACATGCCCGATCACCAGTGTGCCTTCTCCATTCAAACTGATAAACATGCCCGATCACCAGTGTGCCTTCTCCATTCAAACTGCTAACCATGTCCGATCACCAGTGTGCCTTCTCCATTCAAACTGCTAACCATGTCCGATCACCAGTGTGCCTTCTCCATTCAAACTGCTAACCATGTCAGATCACCAGTGTGCCTTCTCCATTCAAACTGATAAACATGCTCGATCACCAGTGTGCCTTCTCCATTCAAACTGCTAACCATGTCGGGTCTGTGTGCCTTCTCCATTCAAACTGCTAACCACATCGGGTCTGTGTCCCTACACCATTTAAACTGCTAACCATGTCGAGTCAGTGTGCCTTCTCCATTCAAACTGCTAACCACATCGGGTCTGTGTGCCTTCTACATTCAAACTGCTAACCATGTCGAGTCAGTGTGCCTTCTCCATTCAAACTACTAACCATGTCGGGTCAGAGTGCCTTCTCCATTCAAACTGCTAACCACATCGGGTCTGTGTGCCTTCTCCATTCAAACTGCTAACCATGTCGAGTCAGTGTGCCTTCTCCATTCAAACTGCTAACCATGTCGGGTCAGTGTCCCTTCTCCATTCAAACTGCTAACCATGTCGGGTCAGTGTGCCTTCCCCATTCAAACTGCTAACCATGTCGGGTCAGTGTGCCTTCTCCATTCAAACTGCTAACAATGTCGGGTCTGTGTGCCTTCTCCATTCAAACTGCTTACCTTGTCCGATCACCAGTGTGCCTTCTCCATTCAAACTGCTAACCATGTCAGGTCAGTGTGCCTTCTACATTCAAACTGCTAACCATGTCGGGTCTGTGTGCCTTCTACATTCAAACTGCTAACCATGTCTGATCACCAGTGTGCCTTCTCCATTCAAACTGCTAACCATGTCGGTTCAGAGTGCCTTCTCCATTCAAACTGCTAATCATGTCGGGTCAGTGTGCCTTCTCCATTCAAACTGCTAACCATGTCAGGTCAGTGTGCCTTGTCCATTCAAACTACTAACCATGTCGGGTCAGTGTCCCTTCTCCATTCAAACTGCTAACCATGTCAGGTCAGTGTGCCTTCTCCATTCAAACTACTAACCATGTCGGGTCAGTGTGCCTTCTCCATTCAAACTGCTAACCATGTCCGATCACCAGTGTGCCTTCTCCATTCAAACTGCTAACCATGTCCGATCACCAGTGTGCCTTCTACATTCAAACTGCTAACCATGTCGGGTCAGTGTGTCATCTCCAATCAAACTGCTAACCATGTCGGGTCTGTGTGCCTTCTCCATTCAAACTGCTAACCATGTCCGATCACCAGTCTGCCTTCTCCATTCAAACTGCTAACCATGTCCGATCACCAGTGTGCCTTCTCCATTCAAACTGCTAACCATGTCGGGTCAGTGTGTCATCTCCAATCAAACTGCTAACCATGTCGGGTCAGTGTGCCTTCTCGATTCAAACTGCTAACCATGTCCGATCACCAGTCTGCCTTCTCCATTCAAACTGCTAATCATGTCGAGTCAGTGTGCCTTCTCCATTCAAACTGCTAACCCTGTCGGGTCAGTGTGCCTTCCCCATTCAAACTGCTAACCATGTCGGGTCAGTGTGCCTTCTCCATTCAAACTGCTAACAATGTCGGGTCTGTGTGCCTTCTCCATTCAAACTGCTTACCTTGTCCGATCACCAGTGTGCCTTCTCCATTCAAACTGCTAACCATGTCAGGTCAGTGTGCCTTCTACATTCAAACTGCTAACCATGTCGGGTCTGTGTGCCTTCTACATTCAAACTGCTAACCATGTCTGATCACCAGTGTGCCTTCTCCATTCAAACTGCTAACCATGTCGGTTCAGTGTGCCTTCTCCATTCAAACTGCTAATCATGTCGGGTCAGTGTGCCTTCTCCATTCAAACTGCTTACCTTGTCCGATCACCACTGTGCCTTCTCCATTCAAACTGCTAACCATGTCAGGTCAGTGTGCCTTGTCCATTCAAACTACTAACCATGTCGGGTCAGTGTCCCTTCTCCATTCAAACTGCTAACCATGTCAGGTCAGTGTGCCTTCTCCATTCAAACTACTAACCATGTCGGGTCAGTGTGCCTTCTCCATTCAAACTGCTAACCATGTCCGATCACCAGTGTGCCTTCTCCATTCAAACTGCTAACCATGTCCGATCACCAGTGTGCCTTCTACATTCAAACTGCTAACCATGTCGGGTCAGTGTGTCATCTCCAATCAAACTGCTAACCATGTCGGGTCTGTGTGCCTTCTCCATTCAAACTGCTAACCATGTCCGATCACCAGTCTGCCTTCTCCATTCAAACTGCTAACCATGTCCGATCACCAGTGTGCCTTCTCCATTCAAACTGCTAACCATGTCGGGTCAGTGTGTCATCTCCAATCAAACTGCTAACCATGTCGGGTCAGTGTGCCTTCTCCATTCAAACTGCTAACCATGTCCGATCACCAGTCTGCCTTCTCCATTCAAACTGCTAATCATGTCGAGTCAGTGTGCCTTCTCCATTCAAACTGCTAACCATGTCGAGTCAGTGTGCCTTCTCAATTCACACTGCTAACCATGTCGTGTCAGTGTGCCTTCTCCATTCAAACTGCTAACCATGTCCGATCACCAGTGTGTCTTCTCCATTCAAACTGCTAACCATGTCCGATCAACAGTGAGCCTTCTCCATTCAAACTGCTAACCATGTCGGGTCAGTGTGCCTTCTCCATTCAAACTGCTAACCATGTCGGGTCTGTGTGCCTTCTCCATTCAAACTGCTAACCATGTCGAGTCAGTGTGCCTTCTCCATTCAAACTGCTAACCATGTCGGGTCAGTGTGCCTTCTCCATTCAAACTGCTAATCATGTCGGGTCAGTGTGCCTTCTCCATTCAAACTGCTAACCATGTCAGGTCAGTGTGCCTTCTACATTCAAACCGCTAACCATGTCGGGTCCGTGAGCCTTCTCCATTCAAACTGCTAACCATGTCCGATCACCAGTGTGCCTTCTACATTCAAACTGCTAACCATGTCCGATCACCAGTGTGCCTTCTCCATTCAAACTGCTAACCGTGTCCGATCACCAGTGTGCCTTCTCCATTCAAACTGCTAACCGTGTCCGATCACCAGTGTGCCTTCTACATTCAAACTGCTAACCATGTCGTGTCAGTGTGCTTTCTCCATTCAAACTGCTAACCATGTCCGATCACCAGTGTGCCTTCTCCATTCAAACTGCTAATCATGTCGAGTCAGTGTGCCTTCTCCATTCAAACTGCTAACCATGTCGTGTCAGTGTGTCTTCTCCATTCAAACTGCTATCCATGTCCGATCAGCAGTGTCCCTTCTACATTCAAACACTAACCATGTCAGGTCAGTGTGCCTTCTCCATTCAAACTGCTAACCATGTCGAGTCAGTGTGCCTTCTCCATTCAAACTGCTAATCATGTCGAGTCAGTGTGCCTTCTCCATTCAAACTGCTAACCATGTCGGGTCAGTGTGCCTTCTCCATTCAAACTGCTAACCATGTCGAGTCAGAGTGCCTTCTCCATTCAAACTGCTAATCATGTCGAGTCAGTGTGCCTTCTCCATTCAAACTACTAACCATGTCGGGTCAGAGTGCCTTCTCCATTCAAACTGCTAACCACATCGGGTCTGTGTGCGTTCTCCATTCAAACTGCTAACCATGTCGAGTCAGTGTGCCTTCTCCATTCAAACTGCTAACCACATCGGGTCTGTGTGCCTTCTACATTCAAACTGCTAACCATGTCGAGTCAGTGTGCCTTCTCCATTCAAACTACTAACCATGTCGGGTCAGTGTCCCTTCTCCATTCAAACTGCTAACCATGTCGGGTCAGTGTGCCTTCTCCATTCAAACTGCTAACCATGTCCGATCACCAGTGTGCCTTCTCCATTCAAACTGCTAACCATGTCGAGTCAGTGTACCTTCTCCATTCAAACTGCTAACCCTGTCGGGTCAGTGTGCCTTCCCCATTCAAACTGCTAACCATGTCGGGTCAGTGTGCCTTCTCCATTCAAACTGCTAACAATGTCGGGTCTGTGTGCCTTCTCCATTCAAACTGCTTACCTTGTCCGATCACCAGTGTGCCTTCTCCATTCAAACTGCTAACCATGTCGGTTCAGTGTGCCTTCTCCATTCAAACTGCTAATCATGTCGGGTCAGTGTGCATTCTCCATTCAAACTGCTAACCCTGTCGGGTCAGTGTGCCTTCTCCATTCAAACTGCTAACCATGTCGGGTCAGTGTGCCTTCTCCATTCAAACTGCTAACAATGTCGGGTCAGTGTGCCTTCTCCATTCAAACTGCTAACCATGTCGGGTCAGTGTGCCTTCTCCATTCAAACTGCTAACAATGTCGGGTCTGTGTGCCTTCTCCATTCAAACTGCTAACCATGTCCGATCACCAGTCTGCCTTCTCCATACAAACTGCTAATCATGTCGAGTCAGTGTGCCTTCTCCATTCAAACTGCTAACCATGTCGAGTCAGTGTGCCTTCTCCATTCAAACTGCTAACCATGTCGGGTCAGTGTGCCTTCTCCATTCAAACTGCTAACCATGTCCGATCACCAGTGTGCCTTCTCCATTCAAACTGCTAACCATGTCCGATCACCAGTGTGCCTTCTCCATTCAAACTGCTAACCATGTCGGGTCAGTGTGCCTTCTCCATTCAAACTGCTAACCATGTACGATCACCAGTGTGCCTTCTCCATTCAAACTGCTAACCATGTCGGGTCAGTGTGCCTTCTCCATTCAAACTGCTAACCATGTCGGGTCAGTGTGCAATCTCAATTCAAACTGCTAACCATGTCCGACCACCAGTGTGCCTTCTCCATTCAAACGGCTAACCATGTCGAGTCAGTGTGCCTTCTCCATTCAAACTGCTAACCAGGCCCGATTACCAGTGTGCCTTCTCCATTCAAACTGCTAACCATGTCCGGTCAGTGTGCCTTCTCCATTCAAACTGCTAACAATGTCGGGTCAGTGTCCCTTCTCCAATCAAACTGCTAACCATGTCGGGTCAGTGTGTCTTCTCCATTCAAACTGCTAACCATGTCGGGCCAGTGTGTCTTCTCCATTCAAACTGCTAACCATGTCCGGTCAGTGTGCCTTCTCCATTCAAACTGCTAACAATGTCGGGTCAGTGTCCCTTCTCCAATCAAACTGCTAACCATGTCGGGTCAGTGTGTCTTCTCCATTCAAACTGCTAACCATGTCGGGCCAGTGTGTCTTCTCCATTCAAACTGCTAACCATGTAGGGTCAGTGTGCCTTCTCCATTCAAACTGCTAACCTTGTCGGGACAGTGTGCCTCCTCCATTCAAACTGCTAACCTTGTCGGGACAGTGTGTCTTCTCCATTCAAACTGCTAACCATGTCGTGTCAGTGTGTCTTCTCCATTCAAACTATTAACCATGTTGGGTCAGTGTGCCTTCTCCATTCAAACTGCTAACCATGTCCGATCACCAGTGTGCCTTCTCCATTTAAACTGCTAACCATGTCCGATCACCAGTGTGCCTTCTACATTCAAACTGCTAACCATGTCGGGTCTGTGTGCCTTCTACATTCAAACTGCTTAACTTGTCCGATCACCAGTGTGCCTTCTCCATTCAAACTGCTAACTATGTCGGGTCAGTGTGCCTTCTCCATTCAAACAGCTAACCATGTCGGGTCAGTGTGCCTTCTCCATTCAAACTGCTAACCATGTCGGGTCAGTGTGCCTTCTCCATTCAAACAGCTAACCATGTCGGGTCAGTGTGCCTTCTCCATTCAAACTGCTAACCATGTCCGATCACCAATGTGCCTTCTCCATTCAAACTGCTAACCATGTCAGGTCAGTGTGCCTTCTCCATTCAAACTGCTAACCATGTCGGGTCAGTGAGCCTTCTCCATTCAAACTGCTAACCATGTCGGGTCAGTGTGCCTTCTCCATTCAAACTGCTAACCATGTCGGGTCAGTGTGCCTTCTCCATTCAAACTATTAACCATGTCAGGTCAGTGTGCCTTCTCCATTCAAACTGCTAACCATGTCGGGTCAGTGTGACTGCTCCATTCAAACTGCTAACCATGTCAGGTCAGTGTGCCTTCTCCATTCAAACTGCTAACCATGTTGGGTCAGTGTGCCTTCTCCATTCAAACTGCTAACCATGTCCGATCACCAGTGTGCCTTCTCCATTCAAACTGCTAACCATGTCCGATCACCAGTGTGCCTTCTCCATTCAAACTGCTAACCATGTCGGGTCAGTGTGCCTTCTCCATTCAAACTGCTAACCATGTCAGGTCAGTGTGCCTTCTCCATTCAAACTGCTAAACATGTCGGGTCTTTGTGTCTTCTCCATTCAAACTGCTAACCATGTCGGGTCAGTGTGCCTTCTCCATTCAAACTGCTAACAATGTCGGGTCAGTGTGCCTTCTCCATTCAAACTGTTTACCTTGTCCGATCACCAGTGTGCCTTCTCCATTCAAACTGCTAACCATGTCGAGTCAGTGTGCCTTCTCCATTCAAACTGCTAACCACATCGGGTCTGTGTGCCTTCTACATTCAAACTGCTAACCATGTCGAGTCAGTGTGCCTTCTCCATTCAAACTGCTAACCACATCGGGTCTGTGTGCCTTCTACATTCAAACTGCTAACCAAGTCGAGTCAGTGTGCCTTCTCTATTCAAACTGCTAACCATGTCGGGTCTGTGTGCCTTCTACATTCAAACTGCTTACCTTGACCGATCACCAGTGTGCCTTCTACATTCAAACTGCTAACCATGTCGGGTCAGTGTCCCTTCTCCATTCAAACTGCTAACCATGTCGGGTCAGTGTGCCTTCTCCATTCAAACTGCTAACCATGTCCGATCACCAGTGTGCCTTCTCCATTCAAACTGCTAACCATGTCGAGTCAGTGTACCTTCTCCATTCAAACTGCTAACCCTGTCGGGTCAGTGTGCCTTCCTCATTCAAACTGCTAACCATGTCGGGTCAGTGTGCCTTCTCCATTCAAACTGCTAACAATGTCGGGTCTGTGTGCCTTCTCCATTCAAACTGCTTACCTTGTCCGATCACCAGTGTGCCTTCTCCATTCAAACTGCTAACCATGTCGGTTCAGTGTGCCTTCTCCATTCAAACTGCTAATCATGTCGGGTCAGTGTGCATTCTCCATTCAAACTGCTAACCCTGTCGGGTCAGTGTGCCTTCTCCATTCAAACTGCTAACCATGTCGGGTCAGTGTGCCTTCTCCATTCAAACTGCTAACAATGTCGGGTCAGTGTGCCTTCTCCATTCAAACTGCTAACCATGTCGGGTCAGTGTGCCTTCTCCATTCAAACTGCTAACCATGTCGGGTCAGTGTGCCTTCTCCATTCAAACTGCTAACCATGTCCGATCACCAGTCTGCCTTCTCCATACAAACTGCTAATCATGTCGAGTCAGTGTGCCTTCTCCATTCAAACTGCTAACCATGTCGAGTCAGTGTGCCTTCTCCATTCAAACTGCTAACCATGTCGGGTCAGTGTGCCTTCTCCATTCAAACTGCTAACCATGTCCGATCACCAGTGTGCCTTCTCCATTCAAACTGCTAACCATGTCCAATCACCAGTGTGCCTTCTCCATTCAAACTGCTAACCATGTCGGGTCAGTGTGCCTTCTCCATTCAAACTGCTAACCATGTACGATCACCAGTGTGCCTTCTCCATTCAAACTGCTAACCATGTCGGGTCAGTGTGCCTTCTCCATTCAAACTGCTAACCATGTCGGGTCAGTGTGCAATCTCAATTCAAACTGCTAACCATGTCCGACCACCAGTGTGCCTTCTCCATTCAAACTGCTAACCATGTCGAGTCAGTGTGCCTTCTCCATTCAAACTGCTAACCAGGCCCGATTACCAGTGTGCCTTCTCCATTCAAACTGCTAACCATGTCCGGTCAGTGTGCCTTCTCCATTCAAACTGCTAACAATGTCGGGTCAGTGTCCCTTCTCCAATCAAACTGCTAACCATGTCGGGTCAGTGTGTCTTCTCCATTCAAACTGCTAACCATGTCGGGCCAGTGTGTCTTCTCCATTCAAACTGCTAACCATGTCCGGTCAGTGTGCCTTCTCCATTCAAACTGCTAACAATGTCGGGTCAGTGTCCCTTCTCCAATCAAACTGCTAACCATGTCGGGTCAGTGTGTCTTCTCCATTCAAACTGCTAACCATGTCGGGCCAGTGTGTCTTCTCCATTCAAACTGCTAACCATGTAGGGTCAGTGTGCCTTCTCCATTCAAACTGCTAACCTTGTCGGGACAGTGTGCCTCCTCCATTCAAACTGCTAACCTTGTCGGGACAGTGTGTCTTCTCCATTCAAACTGCTAACCATGTCGTGTCAGTGTGTCTTCTCCATTCAAACTATTAACCATGTTGGGTCAGTGTGCCTTCTCCATTCAAACTGCTAACCATGTCCGATCACCAGTGTGCCTTCTCCATTTAAACTGCTAACCATGTCCGATCACCAGTGTGCCTTCTACATTCAAACTGCTAACCATGTCGGGTCTGTGTGCCTTCTACATTCAAACTGCTTAACTTGTCCGATCACCAGTGTGCCTTCTCCATTCAAACTGCTAACCATGTCGGGTCAGTGTGCCTTCTCCATTCAAACAGCTAACCATGTCGGGTCAGTGTGCCTTCTCCATTCAAACTGCTAACCATGTCGGGTCAGTGTGCCTTCTCCATTCAAACAGCTAACCATGTCGGGTCAGTGTGCCTTCTCCATTCAAACTGCTAACCATGTCCGATCACCAATGTGCCTTCTCCATTCAAACTGCTAACCATGTCAGGTCAGTGTGCCTTCTCCATTCAAACTGCTAACCATGTCGGGTCAGTGAGCCTTCTCCATTCAAACTGCTAACCATGTCGGGTCAGTGTGCCTTCTCCATTCAAACTGCTAACCATGTCGGGTCAGTGTGCCTTCTCCATTCAAACTATTAACCATGTCAGGTCAGTGTGCCTTCTCCATTCAAACTGCTATCCATGTCGGGTCAGTGTGACTGCTCCATTCAAACTGCTAAAGATGTCAGGTCAGTGTGCCTTCTCCATTCAAACTGCTAACCATGTTGGGTCAGTGTGCCTTCTCCATTCAAACTGCTAACCATGTCCGATCACCAGTGTGCCTTCTCCATTCAAACTGCTAACCATGTCCGATCACCAGTGTGCCTTCTCCATTCAAACTGCTAACCATGTCGGGTCAGTGTGCCTTCTCCATTCAAACTGCTAACCATGTCAGGTCAGTGTGCCTTCTCCATTCAAACTGCTAAACATGTCGGGTCTTTGTGTCTTCTCCATTCAAACTGCTAACCATGTCGGGTCAGTGTGCCTTCTCCATTCAAACTGCTAACAATGTCGGGTCAGTGTGCCTTCTCCATTCAAACTGTTTACCTTGTCCGATCACCAGTGTGCCTTCTCCATTCAAACTGCTAACCATGTCGAGTCAGTGTGCCTTCTCCATTCAAACTGCTAACCACATCGGGTCTGTGTGCCTTCTACATTCAAACTGCTAAACATGTCGGGTCTTTGTGTCTTCTCCATTCAAACTGCTAACCATGTCGGGTCAGTGTGCCTTCTCCATTCAAACTGCTAACAATGTCGGGTCAGTGTGCCTTCTCCATTCAAACTGTTTACCTTGTCCGATCACCAGTGTGCCTTCTCCATTCAAACTGCTAACCATGTCGAGTCAGTGTGCCTTCTCCATTCAAACTGCTAACCACATCGGGTCTGTGTGCCTTCTACATTCAAACTGCTAACCAAGTCGAGTCAGTGTGCCTTCTCCATTCAAACTACTAACCATGTCGGGTCAGTGTCCCTTCTCCATTCAAACTGCTAACCATGTCGGGTCAGTGTGCCTTCTCCATTCAAACTGCTAACCATGTCCGATCACCAGTGTGCCTTCTCCATTCAAACTGCTAACCATGTCGAGTCAGTGTACCTTCTCCATTCAAACTGCTAACCCTGTCGGGTCAGTGTGCCTTCCCCATTCAAACTGCTAACCATGTCGGGTCAGTGTGCCTTCTCCATTCAAACCGCTAACAATGTCGGGTCTGTGTGCCTTCTCCATTCAAACTGCTTACCTTGTCCGATCACCAGTGTGCCTTCTCCATTCAAACTGCTAACCATGTCGGTTCAGTGTGCCTTCTCCATTCAAACTGCTAATCATGTCGGGTCAGTGTGCATTCTCCATTCAAACTGCTAACCCTGTCGGGTCAGTGTGCCTTCTCCATTCAAACTGCTAAACATGTCGGGTCAGTGTGCCTTCTCCATTCAAACTGCTAACAATGTCGGGTCAGTGTGCCTTCTCCATTCAAACTGATAAACATGCCCGATCACCAGTGTGCCTTCTCCATTCAAACTGCTAACCATGTCGGGTCTGTGTGCCTTCTCCATTCAAACTGCTAACCACATCGGGTCTGTGTCCCTACACCATTTAAACTGCTAACCATGTCGAGTCAGTGTGCCTTCTCCATTCAAACTACTAACCATGTCGGGTCAGAGTGCCTTCTCCATTCAAACTGCTAACCACATTGGGTCTGTGTGCCTTCTCCATTCAAACTGCTAACCATGTCGAGTCAGTGTGCCTTCCCCATTCAAACTGCTAACCATGTCGGGTCTGTGTGCCTTCTACATTCAAACTGCTAACCATGTCGAGTCAGTGTGCCCTTCTCCATTCAAACTGCTAACCATGTCGGGTCAGTGTCCCTTCTCCATTCAAACTGCTAACCATGTCGGGTCAGTGTGCCTTCTCCATTCAAACTGCTAACCATGTCCGATCACCAGTGTGCCTTCTCCATTCAAACTGCTAACCATGTCGAGTCAGTGTGCCTTCTCCATTCAAACTGCTAACCCTGTCGGGTCAGTGTGCCTTCCCCATTCAAACTGCTAACCATGTCGGGTCAGTGTGCCTTCTCCATTCAAACTGCTAACATGTCGGGTCTGTGTGCCTTCTCCATTCAAACTGCTTACCTTGTCCGATCACCAGTGTGCCTTCTCCATTCAAACTGCTAACCATGTCAGGTCAGTGTGCCTTCTACATTCAAACTGCTAACCCATGTCGGGTCTGTGTGCCTTCTACATTCAAACTGCTAACCATGTCTGATCACCAGTGTGCCTTCTCCATTCAAACTGCTAACCATGTCGGTTCAGAGTGCCTTCTCCATTCAAACTGCTAATCATGTCGGGTCAGTGTGCCTTCTCCATTCAAACTGCTAACCATGTCAGGTCAGTGTGCCTTGTCCATTCAAACTACTAACCATGTCGGGTCAGTGTCCCTTCTCCATTCAAACTGCTAACCATGTCAGGGTCAGTGTGCCTTCTCCATTCAAACTACTAACCATGTCGGGTCAGTGTGCCTTCTCCATTCAAACTGCTAACCATGTCCGATCACCAGTGTGCCTTCTCCATTCAAACTGCTAACCATGTCCGATCACCAGTGTGCCTTCTACATTCAAACTGCTAACCATGTCGGGTCAGTGTGTCATCTCCAATCAAACTGCTAACCATGTCGGGTCTGTGTGCCTTCTCCATTCAAACTGCTAACCATGTCCGATCACCAGTCTGCCTTCTCCATTCAAACTGCTAACCATGTCCGATCACCAGTGTGCCTTCTCCATTCAAACTGCTAACCATGTCGGGTCAGTGTGTCATCTCCAATCAAACTGCTAACCATGTCAGGTCAGTGTTCCTTCTCGATTCAAACTGCTAACCATGTCCGATCACCAGTCTGCCTTCTCCATTCAAACTGCTAACCCTGTCGGGTCAGTGTGCCTTCCCCATTCAAACTGCTAACCATGTCGGGTCAGTGTGCCTTCTCCATTCAAACTGCTAACAATGTCGGGTCTGTGTGCCTTCTCCATTCAAACTGCTTACCTTGTCCGATCACCAGTGTGCCTTCTCCATTCAAACTGCTAACCATGTCAGGTCAGTGTGCCTTCTACATTCAAACTGCTAACCATGTCGGGTCTGTGTGCCTTCTACATTCAAACTGCTAACCATGTCTGATCACCAGTGTGCCTTCTCCATTCAAACTGCTAACCATGTCGGTTCAGTGTGCCTTCTCCATTCAAACTGCTAATCATGTCGGGTCAGTGTGCCTTCTCCATTCAAACTGCTTACCTTGTCCGATCACCACTGTGCCTTCTCCATTCAAACTGCTAACCATGTCAGGTCAGTGTGCCTTGTCCATTCAAACTACTAACCATGTCGGGTCAGTGTCCCTTCTCCATTCAAACTGCTAACCATGTCAGGTCAGTGTGCCTTCTCCATTCAAACTACTAACCATGTCGGGTCAGTGTGCCTTCTCCATTCAAACTGCTAACCATGTCCGATCACCAGTGTGCCTTCTCCATTCAAACTGCTAACCATGTCCGATCACCAGTGTGCCTTCTACATTCAAACTGCTAACCATGTCGGGTCAGTGTGTCATCTCCAATCAAACTGCTAACCATGTCGGGTCTGTGTGCCTTCTCCATTCAAACTGCTAACCATGTCCGATCACCAGTCTGCCTTCTCCATTCAAACTGCTAACCATGTCCGATCACCAGTGTGCCTTCTCCATTCAAACTGCTAACCATGTCGGGTCAGTGTGTCATCTCCAATCAAACTGCTAACCATGTCGGGTCAGTGTGCCTTCTCCATTCAAACTGCTAACCATGTCCGATCACCAGTCTGCCTTCTCCATTCAAACTGCTAATCATGTCGAGTCAGTGTGCCTTCTCCATTCAAACTGCTAACCATGTCGAGTCAGTGTGCCTTCTCAATTCACACTGCTAACCATGTCGTGTCAGTGTGCCTTCTCCATTCAAACTGCTAACCATGTCCGATCACCAGTGTGTCTTCTCCATTCAAACTGCTAACCATGTCCGATCAACAGTGAGCCTTCTCCATTCAAACTGCTAACCATGTCGGGTCAGTGTGCCTTCTCCATTCAAACTGCTAACCATGTCGGGTCTGTGTGCCTTCTCCATTCAAACTGCTAACCATGTCGAGTCAGTGTGCCTTCTCCATTCAAACTGCTAACCATGTCGGGTCAGTGTGCCTTCTCCATTCAAACTGCTAATCATGTCGGGTCAGTGTGCCTTCTCCATTCAAACTGCTAACCATGTCAGGTCAGTGTGCCTTCTACATTCAAACCGCTAACCATGTCGGGTCCGTGAGCCTTCTCCATTCAAACTGCTAACCATGTCCGATCACCAGTGTGCCTTCTACATTCAAACTGCTAACCATGTCCGATCACCAGTGTGCCTTCTCCATTCAAACTGCTAACCGTGTCCGATCACCAGTGTGCCTTCTCCATTCAAACTGCTAACCGTGTCCGATCACCAGTGTGCCTTCTACATTCAAACTGCTAACCATGTCGTGTCAGTGTGCCTTCTCCATTCAAACTGCTAACCATGTCCGATCACCAGTGTGCCTTCTCCATTCAAACTGCTAATCATGTCGAGTCAGTGTGCCTTCTCCATTCAAACTGCTAACCATGTCGTGTCAGTGTGTCTTCTCCATTCAAACTGCTATCCATGTCCGATCAGCAGTGTCCCTTCTACATTCAAACACTAACCATGTCAGGTCAGTGTGCCTTCTCCATTCAAACTGCTAACCATGTCGAGTCAGTGTGCCTTCTCCATTCAAACTGCTAATCATGTCGAGTCAGTGTGCCTTCTCCATTCAAACTGCTAACCATGTCGGGTCAGTGTGCCTTCTCCATTCAAACTGCTAACCATGTCGAGTCAGAGTGCCTTCTCCATTCAAACTGCTAATCATGTCGAGTCAGTGTGCCTTCTCCATTCAAACTACTAACCATGTCGGGTCAGAGTGCCTTCTCCATTCAAACTGCTAACCACATCGGGTCTGTGTGCGTTCTCCATTCAAACTGCTAACCATGTCGAGTCAGTGTGCCTTCTCCATTCAAACTGCTAACCACATCGGGTCTGTGTGCCTTCTACATTCAAACTGCTAACCATGTCGAGTCAGTGTGCCTTCTCCATTCAAACTACTAACCATGTCGGGTCAGTGTCCCTTCTCCATTCAAACTGCTAACCATGTCGGGTCAGTGTGCCTTCTCCATTCAAACTGCTAACCATGTCCGATCACCAGTGTGCCTTCTCCATTCAAACTGCTAACCATGTCGAGTCAGTGTACCTTCTCCATTCAAACTGCTAACCCTGTCGGGTCAGTGTGCCTTCCCCATTCAAACTGCTAACCATGTCGGGTCAGTGTGCCTTCTCCATTCAAACTGCTAACAATGTCGGGTCTGTGTGCCTTCTCCATTCAAACTGCTTACCTTGTCCGATCACCAGTGTGCCTTCTCCATTCAAACTGCTAACCATGTCGGTTCAGTGTGCCTTCTCCATTCAAACTGCTAATCATGTCGGGTCAGTGTGCATTCTCCATTCAAACTGCTAACCCTGTCGGGTCAGTGTGCCTTCTCCATTCAAACTGCTAACCATGTCGGGTCAGTGTGCCTTCTCCATTCAAACTGCTAACAATGTCGGGTCAGTGTGCCTTCTCCATTCAAACTGCAAACCATGTCGGGTCAGTGTGCCTTCTCCATTCAAACTGCTAACAATGTCGGGTCTGTGTGCCTTCTCCATTCAAACTGCTAACCATGTCCGATCACCAGTCTGCCTTCTCCATACAAACTGCTAATCATGTCGAGTCAGTGTGCCTTCTCCATTCAAACTGCTAACCATGTCGAGTCAGTGTGCCTTCTCCATTCAAACTGCTAACCATATCGGGTCAGTGTGCCTTCTCCATTCAAACTGCTAACCATGTCCGATCACCAGTGTGCCTTCTCCATTCAAACTGCTAACCATGTCCGATCACCAGTGTGCCTTCTCCATTCAAACTGCTAACCATGTCGGGTCAGTGTGCCTTCTCCATTCAAACTGCTAACCATGTACGATCACCAGTGTGCCTTCTCCATTCAAACTGCTAACCATGTCGGGTCAGTGTGCCTTCTCCATTCAAACTGCTAACCATGTCGGGTCAGTGTGCAATCTCAATTCAAACTGCTAACCATGTCCGACCACCAGTGTGCCTTCTCCATTCAAACGGCTAACCATGTCGAGTCAGTGTGCCTTCTCCATTCAAACTGCTAACCAGGCCCGATTACCAGTGTGCCTTCTCCATTCAAACTGCTAACCATGTCCGGTCAGTGTGCCTTCTCCATTCAAACTGCTAACAATGTCGGGTCAGTGTCCCTTCTCCAATCAAACTGCTAACCATGTCGGGTCAGTGTGTCTTCTCCATTCAAACTGCTAACCATGTCGGGCCAGTGTGTCTTCTCCATTCAAACTGCTAACCATGTCCGGTCAGTGTGCCTTCTCCATTCAAACTGCTAACAATGTCGGGTCAGTGTCCCTTCTCCAATCAAACTGCTAACCATGTCGGGTCAGTGTGTCTTCTCCATTCAAACTGCTAACCATGTCGGGCCAGTGTGTCTTCTCCATTCAAACTGCTAACCATGTAGGGTCAGTGTGCCTTCTCCATTCAAACTGCTAACCTTGTCGGGACAGTGTGCCTCCTCCATTCAAACTGCTAACCTTGTCGGGACAGTGTGTCTTCTCCATTCAAACTGCTAACCATGTCGTGTCAGTGTGTCTTCTCCATTCAAACTATTAACCATGTTGGGTCAGTGTGCCTTCTCCATTCAAACTGCTAACCATGTCCGATCACCAGTGTGCCTTCTCCATTTAAACTGCTAACCATGTCCGATCACCAGTGTGCCTTCTACATTCAAACTGCTAACTATGTCGGGTCTGTGTGCCTTCTACATTCAAACTGCTTAACTTGTCCGATCACCAGTGTGCCTTCTCCATTCAAACTGCTAACTATGTCGGGTCAGTGTGCCTTCTCCATTCAAACAGCTAACCATGTCGGGTCAGTGTGCCTTCTCCATTCAAACTGCTAACCATGTCGGGTCAGTGTGCCTTCTCCATTCAAACAGCTAACCATGTCGGGTCAGTGTGCCTTCTCCATTCAAACTGCTAACCATGTCCGATCACCAATGTGCCTTCTCCATTCAAACTGCTAACCATGTCAGGTCAGTGTGCCTTCTCCATTCAAACTGCTAACCATGTCGGGTCAGTGAGCCTTCTCCATTCAAACTGCTAACCATGTCGGGTCAGTGTGCCTTCTCCATTCAAACTGCTAACCATGTCGGGTCAGTGTGCCTTCTCCATTCAAACTATTAACCATGTCAGGTCAGTGTGCCTTCTCCATTCAAACTGCTAACCATGTCGGGTCAGTGTGACTGCTCCATTCAAACTGCTAACCATGTCAGGTCAGTGTGCCTTCTCCATTCAAACTGCTAACCATGTTGGGTCAGTGTGCCTTCTCCATTCAAACTGCTAACCATGTCCGATCACCAGTGTGCCTTCTCCATTCAAACTGCTAACCATGTCCGATCACCAGTGTGCCTTCTCCATTCAAACTGCTAACCATGTCGGGTCAGTGTGCCTTCTCCATTCAAACTGCTAACCATGTCAGGTCAGTGTGCCTTCTCCATTCAAACTGCTAAACATGTCGGGTCTTTGTGTCTTCTCCATTCAAACTGCTAACCATGTCGGGTCAGTGTGCCTTCTCCATTCAAACTGCTAACAATGTCGGGTCAGTGTGCCTTCTCCATTCAAACTGTTTACCTTGTCCGATCACCAGTGTGCCTTCTCCATTCAAACTGCTAACCATGTCGAGTCAGTGTGCCTTCTCCATTCAAACTGCTAACCACATCGGGTCTGTGTGCCTTCTACATTCAAACTGCTAACCATGTCGAGTCAGTGTGCCTTCTCCATTCAAACTGCTAACCACATCGGGTCTGTGTGCCTTCTACATTCAAACTGCTAACCAAGTCGAGTCAGTGTGCCTTCTCCATTCAAACTGCTAACCATGTCGGGTCTGTGTGCCTTCTACATTCAAACTGCTTACCTTGACCGATCACCAGTGTGCCTTCTACATTCAAACTGCTAACCATGTCGGGTCAGTGTCCCTTCTCCATTCAAACTGCTAACCATGTCGGGTCAGTGTGCCTTCTCCATTCAAACTGCTAACCATGTCCGATCACCAGTGTGCCTTCTCCATTCAAACTGCTAACCATGTCGAGTCAGTGTACCTTCTCCATTCAAACTGCTAACCCTGTCGGGTCAGTGTGCCTTCCCCATTCAAACTGCTAACCATGTCGGGTCAGTGTGCCTTCTCCATTCAAACTGCTAACAATGTCGGGTCTGTGTGCCTTCTCCATTCAAACTGCTTACTTTGTCCGATCACCAGTGTGCCTTCTCCATTCAAACTGCTAACCATGTCGGTTCAGTGTGCCTTCTCCATTCAAACTGCTAATCATGTCGGGTCAGTGTGCATTCTCCATTCAAACTGCTAACCCTGTCGGGTCAGTGTGCCTTCTCCATTCAAACTGCTAACCATGTCGGGTCAGTGTGCCTTCTCCATTCAAACTGCTAACAATGTCGGGTCAGTGTGCCTTCTCCATTCAAACTGCTAACCATGTCGGGTCAGTGTGCCTTCTCCATTCAAACTGCTAACCATGTCGGGTCAGTGTGCCTTCTCCATTCAAACTGCTAACCATGTCCGATCACCAGTCTGCCTTCTCCATACAAACTGCTAATCATGTCGAGTCAGTGTGCCTTCTCCATTCAAACTGCTAACCATGTCGAGTCAGTGTGCCTTCTCCATTCAAACTGCTAACCATGTCGGGTCAGTGTGCCTTCTCCATTCAAACTGCTAACCATGTCCGATCACCAGTGTGCCTTCTCCATTCAAACTGCTAACCATGTCCAATCACCAGTGTGCCTTCTCCATTCAAACTGCTAACCATGTCGGGTCAGTGTGCCTTCTCCATTCAAACTGCTAACCATGTACGATCACCAGTGTGCCTTCTCCATTCAAACTGCTAACCATGTCGGGTCAGTGTGCCTTCTCCATTCAAACTGCTAACCATGTCGGGTCAGTGTGCAATCTCAATTCAAACTGCTAACCATGTCCGACCACCAGTGTGCCTTCTCCATTCAAACTGCTAACCATGTCGAGTCAGTGTGCCTTCTCCATTCAAACTGCTAACCAGGCCTGATTACCAGTGTGCCTTCTCCATTCAAACTGCTAACCATGTCCGGTCAGTGTGCCTTCTCCATTCAAACTGCTAACAATGTCGGGTCAGTGTCCCTTCTCCAATCAAACTGCTAACCATGTCGGGTCAGTGTGTCTTCTCCATTCAAACTGCTAACCATGTCGGGCCAGTGTGTCTTCTCCATTCAAACTGCTAACCATGTCCGGTCAGTGTGCCTTCTCCATTCAAACTGCTAACAATGTCGGGTCAGTGTCCCTTCTCCAATCAAACTGCTAACCATGTCGGGTCAGTGTGTCTTCTCCATTCAAACTGCTAACCATGTCGGGCCAGTGTGTCTTCTCCATTCAAACTGCTAACCATGTAGGGTCAGTGTGCCTTCTCCATTCAAACTGCTAACCTTGTCGGGACAGTGTGCCTCCTCCATTCAAACTGCTAACCTTGTCGGGACAGTGTGTCTTCTCCATTCAAACTGCTAACCATGTCGTGTCAGTGTGTCTTCTCCATTCAAACTATTAACCATGTTGGGTCAGTGTGCCTTCTCCATTCAAACTGCTAACCATGTCCGATCACCAGTGTGCCTTCTCCATTTAAACTGCTAACCATGTCCGATCACCAGTGTGCCTTCTACATTCAAACTGCTAACCATGTCGGGTCTGTGTGCCTTCTACATTCAAACTGCTTAACTTGTCCGATCACAAGTGTGCCTTCTCCATTCAAACTGCTAACCATGTCGGGTCAGTGTGCCTTCTCCATTCAAACAGCTAACCATGTCGGGTCAGTGTGCCTTCTCCATTCAAACTGCTAACCATGTCGGGTCAGTGTGCCTTCTCCATTCAAACAGCTAACCATGTCGGGTCAGTGTGCCTTCTCCATTCAAACTGCTAACCATGTCCGATCACCAATGTGCCTTCTCCATTCAAACTGCTAACCATGTCAGGTCAGTGTGCCTTCTCCATTCAAACTGCTAACCATGTCGGGTCAGTGAGCCTTCTCCATTCAAACTGCTAACCATGTCGGGTCAGTGTGCCTTCTCCATTCAAACTGCTAACCATGTCGGGTCAGTGTGCCTTCTCCATTCAAACTATTAACCATGTCAGGTCAGTGTGCCTTCTCCATTCAAACTGCTAACCATGTCGGGTCAGTGTGACTGCTCCATTCAAACTGCTAACCATGTCAGGTCAGTGTGCCTTCTCCATTCAAACTGCTAACCATGTTGGGTCAGTGTGCCTTCTCCATTCAAACTGCTAACCATGTCCGATCACCAGTGTGCCTTCTCCATTCAAACTGCTAACCATGTCCGATCACCAGTGTGCCTTCTCCATTCAAACTGCTAACCATGTCGGGTCAGTGTGCCTTCTCCATTCAAACTGCTAACCATGTCAGGTCAGTGTGCCTTCTCCATTCAAACTGCTAAACATGTCGGGTCTTTGTGTCTTCTCCATTCAAACTGCTAACCATGTCGGGTCAGTGTGCCTTCTCCATTCAAACTGCTAACAATGTCGGGTCAGTGTGCCTTCTCCATTCAAACTGTTTACCTTGTCCGATCACCAGTGTGCCTTCTCCATTCAAACTGCTAACCATGTCGAGTCAGTGTGCCTTCTCCATTCAAACTGCTAACCACATCGGGTCTGTGTGCCTTCTACATTCAAACTGCTAACCAATTCGAGTCAGTGTGCCTTCTCCATTCAAACTACTAACCATGTCGGGTCAGTGTCCCTTCTCCATTCAAACTGCTAACCATGTCGGGTCAGTGTGCCTTCTCCATTCAAACTGCTAACCATGTCCGATCACCAGTGTGCCTTCTCCATTCAAACTGCTAACCATGTCGAGTCAGTGTACCTTCTCCATTCAAACTGCTAACCCTGTCGGGTCAGTGTGCCTTCCCCATTCAAACTGCTAACCATGTCGGGTCAGTGTGCCTTCTCCATTCAAACTGCTAACAATGTCGGGTCTGTGTGCCTTCTCCATTCAAACTGCTTACCTTGTCCGATCACCAGTGTGCCTTCTCCATTCAAACTGCTAACCATGTCGGTTCAGTGTGCCTTCTCCATTCAAACTGCTAATCATGTCGGGTCAGTGTGCATTCTCCATTCAAACTGCTAACAATGTCGGGTCAGTGTCCCTTCTCCAATCAAACTGCTAACCATGTCGGGTCAGTGTGTCTTCTCCATTCAAACTGCTAACCATGTCGGGCCAGTGTGTCTTCTCCATTCAAACTGCTAACCATGTAGGGTCAGTGTGCCTTCTCCATTCAAACTGCTAACCTTGTCGGGACAGTGTGCCTCCTCCATTCAAACTGCTAACCTTGTCGGGACAGTGTGTCTTCTCCATTCAAACTGCTAACCATGTCGTGTCAGTGTGTCTTCTCCATTCAAACTATTAACCATGTTGGGTCAGTGTGCCTTCTCCATTCAAACTGCTAACCATGTCCGATCACCAGTGTGCCTTCTCCATTTAAACTGCTAACCATGTCCGATCACCAGTGTGCCTTCTACATTCAAACTGCTAACCATGTCGGGTCTGTGTGCCTTCTACATTCAAACTGCTTAACTTGTCCGATCACAAGTGTGCCTTCTCCATTCAAACTGCTAACCATGTCGGGTCAGTGTGCCTTCTCCATTCAAACAGCTAACCATGTCGGGTCAGTGTGCCTTCTCCATTCAAACTGCTAACCATGTCGGGTCAGTGTGCCTTCTCCATTCAAACAGCTAACCATGTCGGGTCAGTGTGCCTTCTCCATTCAAACTGCTAACCATGTCCGATCACCAATGTGCCTTCTCCATTCAAACTGCTAACCATGTCAGGTCAGTGTGCCTTCTCCATTCAAACTGCTAACCATGTCGGGTCAGTGAGCCTTCTCCATTCAAACTGCTAACCATGTCGGGTCAGTGTGCCTTCTCCATTCAAACTGCTAACCATGTCGGGTCAGTGTGCCTTCTCCATTCAAACTATTAACCATGTCAGGTCAGTGTGCCTTCTCCATTCAAACTGCTAACCATGTCGGGTCAGTGTGACTGCTCCATTCAAACTGCTAACCATGTCAGGTCAGTGTGCCTTCTCCATTCAAACTGCTAACCATGTTGGGTCAGTGTGCCTTCTCCATTCAAACTGCTAACCATGTCCGATCACCAGTGTGCCTTCTCCATTCAAACTGCTAACCATGTCCGATCACCAGTGTGCCTTCTCCATTCAAACTGCTAACCATGTCGGGTCAGTGTGCCTTCTCCATTCAAACTGCTAACCATGTCAGGTCAGTGTGCCTTCTCCATTCAAACTGCTAAACATGTCGGGTCTTTGTGTCTTCTCCATTCAAACTGCTAACCATGTCGGGTCAGTGTGCCTTCTCCATTCAAACTGCTAACAATGTCGGGTCAGTGTGCCTTCTCCATTCAAACTGTTTACCTTGTCCGATCACCAGTGTGCCTTCTCCATTCAAACTGCTAACCATGTCGAGTCAGTGTGCCTTCTCCATTCAAACTGCTAACCACATCGGGTCTGTGTGCCTTCTACATTCAAACTGCTAACCAATTCGAGTCAGTGTGCCTTCTCCATTCAAACTACTAACCATGTCGGGTCAGTGTCCCTTCTCCATTCAAACTGCTAACCATGTCGGGTCAGTGTGCCTTCTCCATTCAAACTGCTAACCATGTCCGATCACCAGTGTGCCTTCTCCATTCAAACTGCTAACCATGTCGAGTCAGTGTACCTTCTCCATTCAAACTGCTAACCCTGTCGGGTCAGTGTGCCTTCCCCATTCAAACTGCTAACCATGTCGGGTCAGTGTGCCTTCTCCATTCAAACTGCTAACAATGTCGGGTCTGTGTGCCTTCTCCATTCAAACTGCTTACCTTGTCCGATCACCAGTGTGCCTTCTCCATTCAAACTGCTAACCATGTCGGTTCAGTGTGCCTTCTCCATTCAAACTGCTAATCATGTCGGGTCAGTGTGCATTCTCCATTCAAACTGCTAACCATGTCGGGTCAGTGTGCCTTCTCCATTCAAACTGCTAACCATGTCGGGTCAGTGTGCCTTCTCCATTCAAACTGCTAACCATGTCCGATCACCAGTCTGCCTTCTCCATACAAACTGCTAATCATGTCGAGTCAGTGTGCCTTCTCCATTCAAACTGCTAACCATGTCGAGTCAGTGTGCCTTCTCCATTCAAACTGCTAACCATGTCGGGTCAGTGTGCCTTCTCCATTCAAACTGCTAACCATGTCCGATCACCAGTGTGCCTTCTCCATTCAAACTGCTAACCATGTCCAATCACCAGTGTGCCTTCTCCATTCAAACTGCTAACCATGTCGGGTCAGTGTGCCTTCTCCATTCAAACTGCTAACCATGTACGATCACCAGTGTGCCTTCTCCATTCAAACTGCTAACCATGTCGGGTCAGTGTGCCTTCTCCATTCAAACTGCTAACCATGTCGGGTCAGTGTGCAATCTCAATTCAAACTGCTAACCATGTCCGACCACCAGTGTGCCTTCTCCATTCAAACTGCTAACCATGTCGAGTCAGTGTGCCTTCTCCATTCAAACTGCTAACCAGGCCCGATTACCAGTGTGCCTTCTCCATTCAAACTGCTAACCATGTCCGGTCAGTGTGCCTTCTCCATTCAAACTGCTAACAATGTCGGGTCAGTGTCCCTTCTCCAATCAAACTGCTAACCATGTCGGGTCAGTGTGTCTTCTCCATTCAAACTGCTAACCATGTCGGGCCAGTGTGTCTTCTCCATTCAAACTGCTAACCATGTCCGGTCAGTGTGCCTTCTCCATTCAAACTGCTAACAATGTCGGGTCAGTGTCCCTTCTCCAATCAAACTGCTAACCATGTCGGGTCAGTGTGTCTTCTCCATTCAAACTGCTAACCATGTCGGGCCAGTGTGTCTTCTCCATTCAAACTGCTAACCATGTAGGGTCAGTGTGCCTTCTCCATTCAAACTGCTAACCTTGTCGGGACAGTGTGCCTCCTCCATTCAAACTGCTAACCTTGTCGGGACAGTGTGTCTTCTCCATTCAAACTGCTAACCATCTCGTGTCAGTGTGTCTTCTCCATTCAAACTATTAACCATGTTGGGTCAGTGTGCCTTCTCCATTCAAACTGCTAACCATGTCCGATCACCAGTGTGCCTTCTCCATTTAAACTGCTAACCATGTCCGATCACCAGTGTGCCTTCTACATTCAAACTGCTAACCATGTCGGGTCTGTGTGCCTTCTACATTCAAACTGCTTAACTTGTCCGATCACCAGTGTGCCTTCTCCATTCAAACTGCTAACCATGTCGGGTCAGTGTGCCTTCTCCATTCAAACAGCTAACCATGTCGGGTCAGTGTGCCTTCTCCATTCAAACTGCTAACCATGTCGGGTCAGTGTGCCTTCTCCATTCAAACAGCTAACCATGTCGGGTCAGTGTGCCTTCTCCATTCAAACTGCTAACCATGTCCGATCACCAATGTGCCTTCTCCATTCAAACTGCTAACCATGTCAGGTCAGTGTGCCTTCTCCATTCAAACTGCTAACCATGTCGGGTCAGTGAGCCTTCTCCATTCAAACTGCTAACCATGTCGGGTCAGTGTGCCTTCTCCATTCAAACTGCTAACCATGTCGGGTCAGTGTGCCTTCTCCATTCAAACTATTAACCATGTCAGGTCAGTGTGCCTTCTCCATTCAAACTGCTAACCATGTCGGGTCAGTGTGACTGCTCCATTCAAACTGCTAACCATGTCAGGTCAGTGTGCCTTCTCCATTCAAACTGCTAACCATGTTGGGTCAGTGTGCCTTCTCCATTCAAACTGCTAACCATGTCCGATCACCAGTGTGCCTTCTCCATTCAAACTGCTAACCATGTCCGATCACCAGTGTGCCTTCTCCATTCAAACTGCTAACCATGTCGGGTCAGTGTGCCTTCTCCATTCAAACTGCTAACCATGTCAGGTCAGTGTGCCTTCTCCATTCAAACTGCTAAACATGTCGGGTCTTTGTGTCTTCTCCATTCAAACTGCTAACCATGTCGGGTCAGTGTGCCTTCTCCATTCAAACTGCTAACCATGTCGGGTCAGTGTGCCTTCTCCATTCAAACTGTTTACCTTGTCCGATCACCAGTGTGCCTTCTCCATTCAAACAGCTAACCATGTCGGGACAGTGTGCCTTCTCCATTGAACCTGCTAAACATGTCGGGTCAGTGTGTCTTCTCCATTCAAACTGCTAACCATGTCGGGTCAGAGTGCCTTCTCCATTCAAATTGCTAACCATGTCGGGTCAGTGTGTCTTCTCCATTCAAACTGCTAACCATGTCGGGTCAGTGTGTCTTCTCCATTCAAACTGCTAACCATGTCGGGTCAGTGTGTCTTCTCCATTCAAACTGCTAACCATGTCGGGTCAGTTTGTCTTCTCCATTCAAACTGCTAACCATGTCGGGCCAGTGTGTCTTCTCCATTCAAACTGCTAACCATGTAGGGTCAGTGTGCCTTCTCCATTCAAACTGCTAACCTTGTCGGGACAGTGTGCCTCCTCCATTCAAACTGCTAACCATGTCGGGCCAGTGTGTCTTCTCCATTCAAACTGCTAACCATGTAGGGTCAGTGTGCCTTCTCCATTCAAACTGCTAACCTTGTCGGGACAGTGTGCCTCCTCCATTCAAACTGCTAACCATGTCGTGTCAGTGTGCCTTCTCCATTCAAACTGCTAACCTTGTCGGGACAGTGTGTCTTCTCCATTCAAACTGCTAACCATGTCGGGTCAGTGTGTCTTCTCCATTCAAACTGCTAACCATGTCGTGTCAGTGTGTCTTCTCCATTCAAACTATTAACCATGTTGGGTCAGTGTGCCTTCTCCATTCAAACTGCTAACCATGTCCGATCACCAGTGTGCCTTCTCCATTCAAACTGCTAACCATGTCGGGTCATTGTGCCTTCTCCATTCAAACTGCTAACCATGTCGGGTCAGTGTGCCTTCTCCATTCAAACAGCTAACCATGTCGGGTCAGTGTGCCTTCTCCATTCAAACTGCTAACCATGTCCGATCACCAGTGTGCCTTCTCCATTCAAACTGCTAACCATGTCAGGTCAGTGTGCCTTCTCCATTCAAACTGCTAACCATGTCGGGTCAGTGAGCCTTCTCCATTCAAACTGCTAACCATGTCGGGTCAGTGTGCCTTCTCCATTCAAACTGCTAACCATGTCGGGTCAGTGTGCCTACTCCATTCAAACTATTAACCATGTCAGGTCAGTGTGCCTTCTCCATTCAAACTGCTAACCATGTCGGGTCAGTGTGACTGCTCCATTCAAACTGCTAACCATGTCAGGTCAGTGTGCCTTCTCCATTCAAACTGCTAACCATGTTGGGTCAGTGTGCCTTCTCCATTCAAACTGCTAACCATGTCGGGTCAGTGTGCCTTCTCCATTCAAACTGCTAACCATGTCGGGTCAGTGTGCCTTCTCCATTCAAACTATTAACCATGTCAGGTCAGTGTGCCTTCTCCATTCAAACTGCTAACCATGTTGGGTCAGTGTGACTGCTCCATTCAAACTGCTAACCATGTCAGGTCAGTGTGCCTTCTCCATTCAAACTGCTAACCATGTTGGGTCAGTGTGCCTTCTCCATTCAAACTGCTAACCATGTCCGATCACCAGTGTGCCTTCTTCATTCAAACTGCTAACCATGTCCGATCACCAGTGTGCCTTCTCCATTCAAACTGCTAACCATGTCCGATCACCAGTGTGCCTTCTCCATTCAAACTGCTAACCATGTCGGGTCAGTGTGCCTTCTCCATTCAAACTGCTAACCATGTCAGGTCAGTGTGCCTTCTCCATTCAAAGTGCTAAACATGTCGGGTCTTTGTGTCTTCTCCATTCAAACTGCTAACCATGTCGGGTCAGTGTGCCTTCTCCATTCAAACTGCTAACAATGTCGGGTCAGTGTGCCTTCTCCATTCAAACTGCTAACCATGTCCGATCACCAGTGTGCCTTCTCCATTCAAACTGCTAACCATGTCAGGTCAGTGTGCCTTCTCCATTCAAACTGCTAACCATGTCGGGTCAGTGAGCCTTCTCCATTCAAACTGCTAACCATGTCGGGTCAGTGTGCCTTCTCCATTCAAACTGCTAACCATGTCGGGTCAGTGTGCCTTCTCCATTCAAACTATTAACCATGTCAGGTCAGTGTGCCTTCTCCATTCAAACTGCTAACCATGTCGGGTCAGTGTGCCTTCTCCATTCAAACTGCTAACCATGTTGGGTCAGTGTGCCTTCGCCATTCAAACTGCTAACCATGTCGGGTCAGTGTGCCTTCTCCATTCAAACTGCTAACCATGTCGGGTCAGTGTGCCTTCTCCATTCAAACTATTAACCATGTCAGGTCAGTGTGCCTTCTCCATTCAAACTGCTAACCATGTTGGGTCAGTGTGACTGCTCCATTCAAACTGCTAACCATGTCAGGTCAGTGTGCCTTCTCCATTCAAACTGCTAACCATGTTGGGTCAGTGTGCCTTCTCCATTCAAACTGCTAACCATGTCCGATCACCAGTGTGCCTTCTCCATTCAAACTGCTAACCATGTCGGGTCAGTGTGCCTTCTCCATTCAAACTGCTAACCATGTCAGGTCAGTGTGCCTTCTCCATTCAAACTGCTAAACATGTCGGGTCTTTGTGTCTTCTCCATTCAAACTGCTAACCATGTCGGGTCAGTGTGCCTTCTCCATTCAAACTGCTAACAATGTCGGGTCAGTGTGCCTTCTCCATTCAAACTGTTTACCTTGTCCGATCACCAGTGTGCCTTCTCCATTCAAACAGCTAACCATGTCGGGACAGTGTGCGTTCTCCATTGAACCTGCTAAACATGTCGGGTCAGTGTGTCTTCTCCATTCAAACTGCTAACCATGTCGGGTCAGTGTGCCTTCTCCATTCAAACTGCAAACCATGTCGGGTCAGTGTGCCTTCTCCATTCAAACTACTAACCATGTCGGGTCAGTGTGCCTTCTCCATTCAAACTGCTAACCATGTCGGGTCAGTGTGTCTTCTCCATTCAAACTGCTAACCATGTCGGGCCAGTGTGTCTTCTCCATTCAAACTGCTAACCATGTAGGGTCAGTGTGCCTTCTCCATTCAAACTGCTAACCTTGTCGGGACAGTGTGCCTCCTCCATTCAAACTGCTAACCTTGTCGGGACAGTGTGTCTTCTCCATTCAAACTGCTAACCATGTCGTGTCAGTGTGTCTTCTCCATTCAAACTATTAACCATGTTGGGTCAGTGTGCCTTCTCCATTCAAACAGCTAACCATGTCCGATCACCAGTGTGCCTTCTCCATTCAAACTGCTAACCATGTCCGATCACCAGTGTGCCTTCTCCATTCAAACTGCTAACCATGTCGGGTCTGTGTGCCTTCTACATTCAAACTGCTTACCTTGTCCGATCACCAGTGTGCCTTCTCCATTCAAACTGCTAACCATGTCGGGTCAGTGTGCCTTCTCCATTCAAACTGCTAACCATGTCGGGTCAGTGTGCCTTCTCCATTCAAACTGCTAACCATGTCGGGTCAGTGTGCCTTCTCCATTCAAACAGCTAACCATGTCGGGTCAGTATGCCTTCTCCATTCAAACTGCTAACCATGTCCGATCACCAGTGTGCCTTCTCCATTCAAACTGCTAACCATGTCAGGTCAGTGTGCCTTCTCCATTCAAACTGCTAACCATGTCGGGTCAGTGAGCCTTCTCCATTCAAACTGCTAACCATGTCGGGTCAGTGTGCCTTCTCCATTCAAACTGCTAACCATGTCGGGTCAGTGTGCCTTCTCCATTCAAACTATTAACCATGTCAGGTCAGTGTGCCTTCTCCATTCAAACTGCTAACCATGTCGGGTCAGTGTGACTGCTCCATTCAAACTGCTAACCATGTCAGGTCAGTGTGCCTTCTCCATTCAAACTGCTAACCATGTCAGGTCAGTGTGCCTTCTCCATTCAAACTGCTAACCATATCGGGTCAGTGTGCCTTCTCCATTCAAACTGATAACCATGTCCGATCACCAGTGTGCCTTCTCCATTCAAACTGCTAACCATGTCGGGTCAGTGTGCCTTCTCCATTCAAACAGCTAACCATGTCGGGTCAGTATGCCTTCTCCATTCAAACTGCTAACCATGTCCGATCACCAGTGTGCCTTCTCCATTCAAACTGCTAACCATGTCAGGTCAGTGTGCCTTCTCCATTCAAACTGCTAACCATGTCGGGTCAGTGAGCCTTCTCCATTCAAACTGCTAACCATGTCGGGTCAGTGTGCCTTCTCCATTCAAACTGCTAACCATGTCAGGTCAGTGTGCCTTCTCCATTCAAACTGCTAAACATGTCGGGTCTTTGTGTCTTCTCCATTCAAACTGCTAACCATGTCGGGTCAGTGTGCCTTCTCCATTCAAACTGCTAACAATGTCGGGTCAGTGTGCCTTCTCCATTCAAACTGTTTACCTTGTCCGATCACCAGTGTGCCTTCTCCATTCAAACAGCTAACCATGTCGGGGCAGTGTGCCTTCTCCATTGAACCTGCTAAACATGTCGGGTCAGTGTGTCTTCTCCATTCAAACTGCTAACCATGTCCGATCACCAGTGTGCCTTCTCCATTCAAACTGCTAACCATGTCGGGTCAGTGTGCCTTCTCCATTCAAACTGCTAACCATGTCAGGTCAGTGTGCCTTCTCCATTCAAACTGCTAAACATGTCGGGTCTTTGTGTCTTCTCCATTCAAACTGCTAACCATGTCGGGTCAGTGTGCCTTCTCCATTCAAACTGCTAACAATGTCGGGTCAGTGTGCCTTCTCCATTCAAACTGTTTACCTTGTCCGATCACCAGTGTGCCTTCTCCATTCAAACAGCTAACCATGTCGGGACAGTGTGCCTTCTCCATTGAACCTGCTAAACATGTCGGGTCAGTGTGTCTTCTCCATTCAAACTGCTAACAATGTCGGGTCAGTGTGCCTTCTCCATTCAAACTGCAAACCATGTCGGGTCAGTGTGCCTTCTCCATTCAAACTACTAACCATGTCGGGTCAGTGTGCCTTCTCCATTCAAACTGCTAACCATGTCGGGTCAGTGTGTCTTCTCCATTCAAACTGCTAACCATGTCGGGCCAGTGTGTCTTCTCCATTCAAACTGCTAACCATGTAGGGTCAGTGTGCCTTCTCCATTCAAACTGCTAACCTTGTCGGGACAGTGTGCCTCCTCCATTCAAACTGCTAACCTTGTCGGGACAGTGTGTCTTCTCCATTCAAACTGCTTACCATGTCGTGTCAGTGTGTCTTCTCCATTCAAACTATTAACCATGTTGGGTCAGTGTGCCTTCTCCATTCAAACTGCTAACCATGTCCGATCACCAGTGTGCCTTCTCCATTCAAACTGCTAACCATGTCCGATCACCAGTGTGCCTTCTCCATTCAAACTGCTAACCATGTCGGGTCTGTGTGCCTTCTACATTCAAACTGCTTACCTTGTCCGATCACCAGTGTGCCTTCTCCATTCAAACTGCTAACCATGTCGGGTCAGTGTGCCTTCTCCATTCAAACTGCTAACCATGTCGGGTCAGTGTGCCTTCTCCATTCAAACTGCTAACCATGTCGGGTCAGTGTGCCTTCTCCATTCAAACAGCTAACCATGTCGGGTCAGTGTGCCTTCTCCATTCAAACTGCTAACCATGTCCGATCACCAGTGTGCCTTCTCCATTCAAACTGCTAACCATGTCAGGTCAGTGTGCCTTCTCCATTCAAACTGCTAACCATGTCGGGTCAGTGAGCCTTCTCCATTCAAACTGCTAACCATGTCGGGTCAGTGTGCCTTCTCCATTCAAACTGCTAACCATGTCGGGTCAGTGTGCCTTCTCCATTCAAACTATTAACCATGTCAGGTCAGTGTGCCTTCTCCATTCAAACTGCTAACCATGTCGGGTCAGTGTGACTGCTCCATTCAAACTGCTAACCATGTCAGGTCAGTGTGCCTTCTCCATTCAAACTGCTAACCATGTCAGGTCAGTGTGCCTTCTCCATTCAAACTGCTAACCATATCGGGTCAGTGTGCCTTCTCCATTCAAACTGATAACCATGTCCGATCACCAGTGTGCCTTCTCCATTCAAACTGCTAACCATGTCGGGTCAGTGTGCCTTCTCCATTCAAACTGCTAACCATGTCAGGTCAGTGTGCCTTCTCCATTCAAACTGCTAAACATGTCGGGTCTTTGTGTCTTCTCCATTCAAACTGCTAACCATGTCGGGTCAGTGTGCCTTCTCCATTCAAACTGCTAACAATGTCGGGTCAGTGTGCCTTCTCCATTCAAACTGTTTACCTTGTCCGATCACCAGTGTGCCTTCTCCATTCAAACAGCTAACCATGTCGGGACAGTGTGCCTTCTCCATTGAACCTGCTAAACATGTCGGGTCAGTGTGTCTTCTCCATTCAAACTGCTAACCATGTCGGGTCAGTGTGCCTTCTCCATTCAAACTGCAAACCATGTCGGGTCGGTGTGCCTTCTCCATTCAAACTACTAACCATGTCGGGTCAGTGTGCCTTCTCCATTCAAACTGCTAAACATGTCGGGTCATTGTGCCTTCTCCATTCAAACTGCTAACCATGTCCGATCACCAGTGTGCCTTCTCCATTCAAACTGCTAACCATGTCAGGTCAGTGTGCCTTCTCCATTCAAACTGCTAAACATGTCGGGTCAGTGTGCCTTCTCCATTCAAACTGCTAAACATGTCGGGTCATTGTGCCTTCTCCATTCAAACTGCTAACCATGTCGGGTCAGTGTGCCTTCTCCATTCAAACTGCTAAACATGTCGGGTCATTGTGCCTTCTCCATTCAAACTGCAAACCATGTCGGGTCAGTGTGCCTTCTCCATTCAAACTGCTAACCATGTCCGATCACCAGTGTGCCTTCTCCATTCAAACAGCTAACCATGTCGGGTCAGTGTGCCTTCTCCATTCAAACTGCTAACCATGTCCGATCACCAGTGTGCCTTCTCCATTCAAACAGCTAACCATGTCGGATCAGTGTGCCTTCTCCATTCAAACTGCTAACCATGTCCGATCACCAGTGTGCCTTCTCCATTCAAACTGCTAACCATGTCGGGTCAGTGTGCCTTCTCCATTCAAACTGCTAACCATGTCCGATCACCAGTGTGCCTTCTCCATTCAAACAGCTAACCATGTCGGGTCAGTGTGCCTTCTCCATTCAAACTGCTAACCATGTCCGATCACCAGTGTGCCTTCTCCATTCAAACTGCTAACCATGTCGGGTCAGTGTGCCTTCTCCATTCAAACAGATAACCATATCGGGTCACCAGTGTGCCTTCTCCAATCAAACTGCTAACCATGTCGGGTCAGTGTGCCTTCTCCATTCAAACTGCTAACCATGTCGGGTCAGTGTGCCTTCTCCATTCAAACTGCTAAACATGTCGGGTCATTGTGCCTTCTCCACTCAAACTGCTAACCATGTCCGGTCACCAGTGTGCCTTCTCCATTCAAACTGCTAACCATGTCGGGTCAGTGTGTCTTCTCCATTCAAACTGCTAACCATGTCGGGTCAGTGTGCCTTTTCCATTCAAACTGCTAAACATGTCCAATCACCAGTGTGCCTTCTCCATTCAAACTGCTAACCATGTCGGGTCAGTGTACCTTCTCCATTCAAACTGCTAACCATGTCCGATCACCAGTGTGCCTTCTCCATTCAAACTGCTAACCATGTCGGGTCAGTGTGCCTTCTCCATTCAAACTGCTAACCATGTCCGATCACCAGTGTGCCTTCTCCATTCAAACTGCTAACAATGTCGGGTCAGTGTGCCTTCTCCATTCAAACTGCTAACCATGTCGGGTCAGTGTGCCTTCTCAATTCAATCTGCTAACCATGTCCGATCACCAGTGTGCCTTCTCCTTTCAAACTGCTAACCATGTCCGATCACCAGTGTGCCTTCTCCATTCAAACTGCTAACCATGTCAGGTCAGTGTGCCTTCTCCATTCAAACTGCTAACCATGTCGGGTCAGTGAGCCTTCTCCATTCAAACTGCTAACCATGTCGGGTCAGTGTGCCTTCTCCATTCAAACTGCTAACCATGTCGGGTCAGTGTGCCTTCTCCATTCAAACTATTAACCATGTCAGGTCAGTGTGCCTTCTCCATTCAAACTGCTAACCATGTCGGGTCAGTGTGACTGCTCCATTCAAACTGCTAACCATGTCAGGTCAGTGTGCCTTCTCCATTCAAACTGCTAACCATGTCAGGTCAGTGTGCCTTCTCCATTCAAACTGCTAACCATATCGGGTCAGTGTGCCTTCTCCATTCAAACTGATAACCATGTCCGATCACCAGTGTGCCTTCTCCATTCAAACTGCTAACCATGTCGGGTCAGTGTGCCTTCTCCATTCAAACTGCTAACCATGTCAGGTCAGTGTGCCTTCTCCATTCAAACTGCTAAACATGTCGGGTCTTTGTGTCTTCTCCATTCAAACTGCTAACCATGTCGGGTCAGTGTGCCTTCTCCATTCAAACTGCTAACAATGTCGGGTCAGTGTGCCTTCTCCATTCAAACTGTTTACCTTGTCCGATCACCAGTGTGCCTTCTCCATTCAAACAGCTAACCATGTCGGGACAGTGTGCCTTCTCCATTGAACCTGCTAAACATGTCGGGTCAGTGTGTCTTCTCCATTCAAACTGCTAACCATGTCGGGTCAGTGTGCCTTCTCCATTCAAACTGCAAACCATGTCGGGTCGGTGTGCCTTCTCCATTCAAACTACTAACCATGTCGGGTCAGTGTGCCTTCTCCATTCAAACTGCTAAACATGTCGGGTCATTGTGCCTTCTCCATTCAAACTGCTAACCATGTCCGATCACCAGTGTGCCTTCTCCATTCAAACTGCTAACCATGTCAGGTCAGTGTGCCTTCTCCATTCAAACTGCTAAACATGTCGGGTCAGTGTGCCTTCTCCATTCAAACTGCTAAACATGTCGGGTCATTGTGCCTTCTCCATTCAAACTGCTAACCATGTCGGGTCAGTGTGCCTTCTCCATTCAAACTGCTAAACATGTCGGGTCATTGTGCCTTCTCCATTCAAACTGCAAACCATGTCGGGTCAGTGTGCCTTCTCCATTCAAACTGCTAACCATGTCCGATCACCAGTGTGCCTTCTCCATTCAAACAGCTAACCATGTCGGGTCAGTGTGCCTTCTCCATTCAAACTGCTAACCATGTCCGATCACCAGTGTGCCTTCTCCATTCAAACAGCTAACCATGTCGGATCAGTGTGCCTTCTCCATTCAAACTGCTAACCATGTCCGATCACCAGTGTGCCTTCTCCATTCAAACTGCTAACCATGTCGGGTCAGTGTGCCTTCTCCATTCAAACTGCTAACCATGTCCGATCACCAGTGTGCCTTCTCCATTCAAACAGCTAACCATGTCGGGTCAGTGTGCCTTCTCCATTCAATCTGCTAACCATGTCCGATCACCAGTGTGCCTTCTCCATTCAAACTGCTAACCATGTCGGGTCAGTGTGCCTTCTCCATTCAAACAGATAACCATATCGGGTCACCAGTGTGCCTTCTCCAATCAAACTGCTAACCATGTCGGGTCAGTGTGCCTTCTCCATTCAAACTGCTAACCATGTCGGGTCAGTGTGCCTTCTCCATTCAAACTGCTAAACATGTCGGGTCATTGTGCCTTCTCCACTCAAACTGCTAACCATGTCCGGTCACCAGTGTGCCTTCTCCATTCAAACTGCTAACCATGTCGGGTCAGTGTGTCTTCTCCATTCAAACTGCTAACCATGTCGGGTCAGTGTGCCTTTTCCATTCAAACTGCTAAACATGTCCAATCACCAGTGTGCCTTCTCCATTCAAACTGCTAACCATGTCGGGTCAGTGTACCTTCTCCATTCAAACTGCTAACCATGTCCGATCACCAGTGTGCCTTCTCCATTCAAACTGCTAACCATGTCGGGTCAGTGTGCCTTCTCCATTCAAACTGCTAACCATGTCCGATCACCAGTGTGCCTTCTCCATTCAAACTGCTAACAATGTCGGGTCAGTGTGCCTTCTCCATTCAAACTGCTAACCATGTCGGGTCAGTGTGCCTTCTCAATTCAATCTGCTAACCATGTCCGATCACCAGTGTGCCTTCTCCTTTCAAACTGCTAACCAGGCCCGATCACCAGTGTGCCTTCTCCATTCAAACTGCTAACCATGTCCGGTCAGTGTGCCTTCTCCATTCAAACTGCTAACAATGTCGGGTCAGTGTCCCTTCTCCAATCAAACTGCTAACCATGTCGGGTCAGTGTGTCTTCTCCATTCAAACTGCTAACCATGTCGGGCCAGTGTGTCTTCTCCATTCAAACTGCTAACCATGTCGTGTCAGTGTGTCTTCTCCATTCAAACTGCTAACCAGGCCCGATCACCAGTGTGCCTTCTCCATTCAAACAGCTAACCATGTCGTGTCAGTGTGTCTTCTCCATTCAAACTGCTAACCAGGCCCGATCACCAGTGTGCCTTCTCCATTCAAACAGCTAACCATGTCGGGACAGTGTGCCTTCTCCATTGAACCTGCTAACCATGTCGGGTCAGTGTGTCTTCTCCATTCAAACTGCTAACCATGTCGGGCCAGTGTGTCTTCTCCATTCAAACTGCTAACCATGTCGTGTCAGTGTGTCTTCTCCATTCAAACTGCTAACCATGTAGGGTCAGTGTGCCTTCTCCATTCAAACTGCTAACCTTGTCGGGACAGTGTGTCTTCTCCATTCAAACTGCTAACCATGTCGTGTCAGTGTGTCTTCTCCATTCAAACTATTAACCATGTTGGGTCAGTGTGCCTTCTCCATTCAAACTGCTAACCATGTCCGATCACCAGTGTGCCTTCTCCATTCAAACTGCTAACCATGTCGGGTCAGTGTGCCTTCTCCATTCAAACTGCTAACCATGTCCGATCACCAGTGTGCCTTCTCCATTCAAACAGCTAACCATGTCGGGTCAGTGTGCCTTCTCCATTCAATCTGCTAACCATGTCCGATCACCAGTGTGCCTTCTCCATTCAAACAGCTAACCATGTCGGATCAGTGTGCCTTCTCCATTCAAACTGCTAACCATGTCCGATCACCAGTGTGCCTTCTCCATTCAAACTGCTAACCATGTCGGGTCAGTGTGCCTTCTCCATTCAAACTGCTAACCATGTCCGATCACCAGTGTGCCTTCTCCATTCAAACAGCTAACCATGTCGGGTCAGTGTGCCTTCTCCATTCAATCTGCTAACCATGTCCGATCACCAGTGTGCCTTCTCCATTCAAACTGCTAACCATGTCGGGTCAGTGTGCCTTCTCCATTCAAACAGATAACCATATCGGGTCACCAGTGTGCCTTCTCCAATCAAACTGCTAACCATGTCGGGTCAGTGTGCCTTCTCCATTCAAACTGCTAACCATGTCGGGTCAGTGTGCCTTCTCCATTCAAACTGCTAAACATGTCGGGTCATTGTGCCTTCTCCACTCAAACTGCTAACCATGTCCGGTCACCAGTGTGCCTTCTCCATTCAAACTGCTAACCATGTCGGGTCAGTGTGTCTTCTCCATTCAAACTGCTAACCATGTCGGGTCAGTGTGCCTTTTCCATTCAAACTGCTAAACATGTCCAATCACCAGTGTGCCTTCTCCATTCAAACTGCTAACCATGTCGGGTCAGTGTACCTTCTCCATTCAAACTGCTAACCATGTCCGATCACCAGTGTGCCTTCTCCATTCAAACTGCTAACCATGTCGGGTCAGTGTGCCTTCTCCATTCAAACTGCTAACCATGTCCGATCACCAGTGTGCCTTCTCCATTCAAACTGCTAACAATGTCGGGTCAGTGTGCCTTCTCCATTCAAACTGCTAACCATGTCGGGTCAGTGTGCCTTCTCAATTCAATCTGCTAACCATGTCCGATCACCAGTGTGCCTTCTCCTTTCAAACTGCTAACCAGGCCCGATCACCAGTGTGCCTTCTCCATTCAAACTGCTAACCATGTCCGGTCAGTGTGCCTTCTCCATTCAAACTGCTAACAATGTCGGGTCAGTGTCCCTTCTCCAATCAAACTGCTAACCATGTCGGGTCAGTGTGTCTTCTCCATTCAAACTGCTAACCATGTCGGGCCAGTGTGTCTTCTCCATTCAAACTGCTAACCATGTCGTGTCAGTGTGTCTTCTCCATTCAAACTGCTAACCAGGCCCGATCACCAGTGTGCCTTCTCCATTCAAACTGCTAACCATGTCCGGTCAGTGTGCCTTCTCCATTCAAACTGCTAACAATGTCGGGTCAGTGTCCCTTCTCCAATCAAACTGCTAACCATGTCGGGTCAGTGTGTCTTCTCCATTCAAACTGCTAACCATGTCGGGCCAGTGTGTCTTCTCCATTCAAACTGCTAACCATGTCGTGTCAGTGTGTCTTCTCCATTCAAACTGCTAACCATGTAGGGTCAGTGTGCCTTCTCCATTCAAACTGCTAACCTTGTCGGGACAGTGTGTCTTCTCCATTCAAACTGCTAACCATGTCGTGTCAGTGTGTCTTCTCCATTCAAACTATTAACCATGTTGGGTCAGTGTGCCTTCTCCATTCAAACTGCTAACCATGTCCGATCACCAGTGTGCCTTCTACATTCAAACTGCTTACCTTGTCCGATCACCAGTGAGCCTTCTACATTCAAACTGCTAACCATGACGGGTCAGTGTGCCTTCTCCATTCAAACAGCTAACCATGTCGGGTCAGTGTGCCTTCTGCATTCAAACAGCTAACCATGTCGGGTCAGTGTGCCTTCTCCATTCAAACAGCTAACCATGTCGGGTCAGTGTGCCTTCTCCATTCAAACTGCTAACCATGTCCGATCACCAGTGTGCCTTCTCCATTCAAACTGCTAACCATGTCAGGTCAGTGTGCCTTCTCAATTCAAACTGCTAACCATGTCAGGTCAGTGTGCCTTCTCAATTCAAACTATTAAGCATGTTGGGTCAGTGTGCCTTCTCCATTCAAACAGCTAACCATGTCGGGTCAGTATGCCTTCTCCATTCAAACTGCTAAGCATGTCGGGTCAGTGTGCCTTCTCCATTCAAACTGCTAACCATGTCCGATCACCAGTGTGCCTTCTCCATTCAAACTGCTAACCATGTCCGATCACCAGTGTGCCTTCTCCATTCAAACTGCTAACCATGTCGGGTCAGTGTGCCTTCTCCATTCAAACTGCTAACCATGTCCGATCACCAGTGTGCCTTCTCCATTCAAACTGCTAACCATGTACGATCACCAGTGTGCCTTCTAAATTCAAACTGCTAACAATGTCGGGTCAGTGTGCCTTCTCCATTCAAACTGCTAACCATGTCGGGTCAGTGTGCCTTCTCAATTCAATCTGCTAACCATATCCGATCACCAGTGTGCCTTCTCCTTTCAAACTGCTAACCAGGCCCCATCACCAGTGTGCCTTCTCCATTCAAACTGCTAACCATGTCCGGTCAGTGTGCCTTCTCCTTTCAAACTGCTAACAATGTCGGGTCAGTGTCCGTTCTCCAATCAAACTGCTAACCATGTCGGGTCAGTGTGCCTTCTCCATTCAAACTACTAACCATGTCGGGTCAGTGTGCCTTCTCCATTCAAACTGCTAACCATGTCGGGTCAGTGTGTCTTCTCCATTCAAACTGCTAACCATGTCGGGCCAGTGTGTCTTCTCCATTCAAACTGCTAACCATGTAGGGTCAGTGTGCCTTCTCCATTCAAACTGCTAACCTTGTCGGGACAGTGTGCCTCCTCCATTCAAACTGCTAACCTTGTCGGGACAGTGTGTCTTCTCCATTCAAACTGCTAACCATGTCGTGTCAGTGTGTCTTCTCCATTCAAACTATTAACCATGTTGGGTCAGTGTGCCTTCTCCATTCAAACTGCTAACCATGTCCGATCACCAGTGTGCCTTCTCCATTCAAACTGCTAACCATGTCCGATCACCAGTGTGCCTTCTACATTCAAACTGCTAACCATGTCTGGTCTGTGTGCCTTCTACATTCAAACTGCTTACCTTGTCCGATCACCAGTGTGCCTTCTCCATTCAAACTGCTAACCATGTCGGGTCAGTGTGCCTTCTCCATTCAAACAGCTAACCATGTCGGGTCAGTGTGCCTTCTCCATTCAAACTGCTAACCATGTCGGGTCAGTGTGCCTTCTCCATTCAAACAGCTAACCATGTCGGGTCAGTGTGCCTTCTCCATTCAAACTGCTAACCATGTCCGATCACCAGTGTGCCTTCTCCATTCAAACTGCTAACCATGTCAGGTCAGTGTGCCTTCTCCATTCAAACTGCTAACCATGTCGGGTCAGTGAGCCTTCTCCATTCAAACTGCTAACCATGTCGGGTCAGTGTGCCTTCTCCATTCAAACTGCTAACCATGTCGGGTCAGTGTGCCTTCTCCATTCAAACTATTAACCATGTCAGGTCAGTGTGCCTTCTCCATTCAAACTGCTAACCATGTCGGGTCAGTGTGACTGCTCCATTCAAACTGCTAACCATGTCAGGTCAGTGTGCCTTCTCCATTCAAACTGCTAACCATGTTGGGTCAGCGTGCCTTCTCCATTCAAACTGATAACCATGTCCGATCACCAGTGTGCCTTCTCCATTCAAACTGCTAACCATGTCGGGTCAGTGTGCCTTCTCCATTCAAACTGCTAACCATGTCAGGTCAGTGTGCCTTCTCCATTCAAACTGCTAAACATGTCGGGTCTTTGTGTCTTCTCCATTCAAACTGCTAACCATGTCGGGTCAGTGTGCCTTCTCCATTCAAACTGCTAACAATGTCGGGTCAGTGTGCCTTCTCCATTCAAACTGTTTACCTTGTCCGATCACCAGTGTGCCTTCTCCATTCAAACAGCTAACCATGTCGGGACAGTGTGCCTTCTCCATTGAACCTGCTAAACATGTCGGGTCTGTGTGTCTTCTCCATTCAAACTGCTAACCATGTTGGGTCAGTGTGCCTTCTCCATTCAAACTGCAAACCATGTCGGGTCAGTGTGCCTTCTCCATTCAAACTACTAACCATGTCGGGTCAGTGTGCCTTCTCCATTCAAACTGCTAAACATGTCGGGTCATTGTGCCTTCTCCATTCAAACTGCTAACCATGTCCGATCACCAGTGTGCCTTCTCCATTCAAACTGCTAACCATGTCAGGTCAGTGTGCCTTCTCCATTCAAACTGCTAAACATGTCGGGTCAGTGTGCCTTCTCCATTCAAACTGCTAAACATGTCGGGTCATTGTGCCTTCTCCATTCAAACTGCTAACCATGTCGGGTCAGTGTGCCTTCTCCATTCAAACTGCTAAACATGTCGGGTCATTGTGCCTTCTCCATTCAAACTGCAAACCATGTCGGGTCAGTGTGCCTTCTCCATTCAAACTGCTAACCATGTCCGATCACCAGTGTGCCTTCTCCATTCAAACAGCTAACCATGTCGGGTCAGTGTGCCTTCTCCATTCAAACTGCTAACCATGTCCGATCACCAGTGTGCCTTCTCCATTCAAACAGCTAATCATTTTCGGGTCAGTGTGCCTTCTCCATTCAAACTGCTAACCATGTCCGATCACCAGTGTGCCTTCTCCATTCAAACTGCTAACCATGTCGGGTCAGTGTGCCTTCTCCATTCAAACTGCTAACCATGTCCGATCACCAGTGTGCCTTCTCCATTCAAACAGCTAACCATGTCGGGTCAGTGTGCCTTCTCCATTCAAACTGCTAACCATGTCCGATCACCAGTGTGCCTTCTCCATTCAAACTGCTAACCATGTCGGGTCAGTGTGCCTTCTCCATTCAAACAGATAACCATGTCGGGTCACCAGTGTGCCTTCTCCAATCAAACTGCTAACCATGTCGGGTCAGTGTGCCTTCTCCATTCAAACTGCTAACCATGTCGGGTCAGTGTGCCTTCTCCATTCAAACTGCTAAACATGTCGGGTCATTGTGCCTTCTCCACTCAAACTGCTAACCATGTCCGGTCACCAGTGTGCCTTCTCCATTCAAACTGCTAACCATGTCGGGTCAGTGTGTCTTCTCCATTCAAACTGCTAAACATGTCGGGTCAGTGTGCCTTCTCCATTCAAACCGCTAACCATGTCGGGTCAGTGTGTCTTCTCCATTCAAACTGCTAACCATGTCCGATCACCAGTGTGCCTTCTCCATTCAAACTGCTAACCATATCGGGTCAGTGTGCCTTCTCCATTCAAACTGCTAACCATGTCGAGTCAGTGTGCCTTCTCCATTCAAACTGCTAATCATGTCGAGTCAGTGTGCCTTCTCCATTCAAACTGCTAACCGTGTCAGGTCAGTGTGCCTTCTCCATTCAAACTGCTAACCATGACCGATCACCAGTGTGCCTTCTCCATTCAAACTGCTAACCATGTCCGATCACCAGTCTGCCGTCTCCATTCAAACTGCTAATCATGTCGAGTCACTGTGCCTTCTCCATTCAAACTGCTAACCATGTCGAGTCAGTGTGCCTTCTCCATTCAAACTGCTAACCATGTCGGGTCAGTGTGCCTTCTCCATTCAAACTGCTAACCATGTCCGATCACCAGTGTGCCTTCTCCATTCAAACTGCTAACCATGTCCGATCACCAGTGTGCCTTCTCCATTCAAACAGCTAACCATGTCGGGTCAGTGTGCCTTCTCCATTCAAACTGCTAACCATGTCGGGTCAGTGTGCCTTCTCAATTCAAACTGCTAACCATGTCCGACCACCAGTGTGCCTTCTCCATTCAAACTGCTAACCATGTCGAGTCAGTGTGCCTTCTCCTTTCAAACTGCTAACCAGGCCCGATCACCAGTGTGCCTTCTCCATTCAAACTGCTAACCATGTCCGGTCAGTGTGCCTTCTCCATTCAAACTGCTAACAATGTCGGGTCAGTGTCCCTTCTCCAATCAAACTGCTAACCATGTCGGGTCAGTCTGTCTTCTCCATTCAAACTGCTAACCATGTCGGGCCAGTGTGTCTTCTCCATTCAAACTGCTAACCATGTCGTGTCAGTGTGTCTTCTCCATTCAAACTGCTAACCATGTCGAGTCAGTGTGCCTTCTCAATTCAAACTGCTAACCATGTCGGTTCAGTGTGCCTTTTCCATTCAAACTGCTAAAATTGTCCAATCACCAGTGTGCCTTCTCCATTCAAACTGCTAACCATGTCGGGTCAGTGTGCCTTCTCCATTCAAACTGCTAACCATGTCGGGTCAGTGTGCCTTCTCAATTCAATCTGCTAACCATGTCCGATCACCAGTGTGCCTTCTCCTTTCAAACTGCTAACCAGGCCCGATCACCAGTGTGCCTTCTACATTCAAACTGCTAACCATGTCTGGTCAGTGTGCCTTCTCCATTCAAACTGCTAACAATGTCGGGTCAGTGTCCCTTCTCCAATCAAACTGCTAACCATGTCGGGTCAGTGTGTCTTCTCCATTCAAACTGCTAACCATGTAGGGTCAGTGTGCCTTCTCCATTCAAACTGCTAACCTTGTCGGGACAGTGTGCCTCCTCCATTCAAACTGCTAACCTTGTCGGGACAGTGTGTCTTCTCCATTCAAACTGCTAACCATGTCGTGTCAGTGTGTCTTCTCCATTCAAACTATTAACCATGTTGGGTCAGTGTGCCTTCTCCATTCAAACTGCTAACCATGTCCGATCACCAGTGTGCCTTCTACATTCAAACTGCTTACCTTGTCCGATCACCAGTGAGCCTTCTACATTCAAACTGCTAACCATGTCGGGTCAGTGTGCCTTCTCCATTCAAACAGCTAACCATGTCGGGTCAGTGTGCCTTCTAAATTCAAACAGCTAACCATGTCGGGTCAGTGTGCCTTCTCCATTCAAACTATTAACCATGTTGGGTCAGTGTGCCTTCTCCATTCAAACTGCTAACCATGTCCGATCACCAGTGTGCCTTCTACATTCAAACTGCTTACCTTGTCCGATCACCAGTGAGCCTTCTACATTCAAACTGCTAACCATGTCGGGTCAGTGTGCCTTCTCCATTCAAACAGCTAACCATGTCGGGTCAGTGTGCCTTCTCCATTCAAACTGCTAACCATGTCAGGTCAGTGTGCCTTCTCAATTCAAACTATTAAGCATGTTGGGTCAGTGTGCCTTCTCCATTCAAACAGCTAACCATGTCGGGTCAGTATGCCTTCTCCATTCAAACTGCTAAGCATGTCGGGTCAGTGTGCCTTCTCCATTCAAACTGCTAACCATGTCGGGTCAGTGTGCCTTCTCCATTCAAACTGCTAACCATGTCCGATCACCTGTGTGCCTTCTCCATTCAAACTGCTAACCATGTACGATCACCAGTGTGCCTTCTCCATTCAAACTGCTAACAATGTCGGGTCAGTGTGCCTTCTCCATTCAAACTGCTAACCATGTCCGATCACCTGTGTGCCTTCTCCATTCAAACTGCTAACCATGTACGATCACCAGTGTGCCTTCTCCATTCAAACTGCTAACCATGTCGGGTCAGTGTGCCTTCTCAATTCAATCTGCTAACCATGTCCGATCACCAGTGTGCCTTCTCCTTTCAAACTGCTAACCAGGCCCCATCACCAGTGTGCCTTCTCCATTCAAACTGCTAACCATGTCCGGTCAGTGTGCCTTCTCCATTCAAACTGCTAACAATGTCGGGTCAGTGTCCCTTCTCCAATCAAACTGCTAACCATGTCGGGTCAGTGTGTCTTCTCCATTGAAACTGCTAACCATGTCGGGCCAGTGTGTCTTCTCCATTCAAACTGCTATCCATGTCGTGTCAGTGTGTCTTCTCCAGTCAAACTGCTAACCATGTAGGGTCAGTGTGCCTTCTCCATTCAAACTGCTAACCTTGTCGGGACAGTGTGTCTTCTCCATTCAAACTGTTAACCATGTCGTGTCAGTGTGTCTTCTCCATTCAAACTGCTAACCATGTCGGGTCAGTGTGCCTCCTCCATTCAAACTGCTAACCTTTTCGGGAGAGTGTGTTTTCTCCATTCAAACTGCTAACCATGTCGTGTCAGTGTGTCTTCTCCATTCAAACTATTAACCATGTTGGGTCAGTGTGCCTTCTCCATTCAAACTGCTAACCATGTCCGATCACCAGTGTGCCTTCTACATTCAAACTGCTAACCATGTCGGGTCTGTGTGCCTTCTACATTCAAACTGCTAACCATGTCGGGTCTGTGTGCCTTCTCCATTCAAACAGCTAACCATGTCGGGTCAGTGTGCCTTCTCCATTCAAGCAGCTAACCATGTCGGGTCAGTGTGACTTCTCCATTCAAACTGCTAACCATGTCCGATCACCAGTGTGCCTTCTCCATTCAAACTGCTAACCATGTCAGGTCAGTGTGCCTTCTCAATTCAAACTGCTAACCATGTCAGGTCAGTGTGCCTTCTCAATTCAAACTATTAACCATGTTGGGTCAGTGTGCCTTCTCCATTCAAACAGCTATCCATGTCGGGTCAGTGTGCCTTCTCCATTCAAACTGCTAAGCACGTCAGGTCAGTGTGCCTTCTCCATTCAAACTGCTAAGCATGTCGGGTCAGTGTGCCTTCTCCATTCAAACTGCTAACCATGTCGGGTCAGTGTGCCTTCTCCATTCAAACTGCTAACCATGTCGGGTCAGTGTGCCTTCTCCATTCAAACTGCTAACCATGTCGGGTCAGTGTGCCTTCTCCATTCAAACTGCTAACCATGTCGTGTCAGTGTGTCTTCTCCATTCAAACTGCTAACCATGTCAGGTCAGTGTGCCTTCTCAATTCAAACTGCTAACCATGTCAGGTCAGTGTGCCTTCTCAATTCAAACTATTAACCATGTTGGGTCAGAGTGCCTTCTCCATTCAAACAGCTAACCATGTCGGGTCAGTGTGCCTTCTCCATTCAAACTGCTAACCATGTCGTGTCAGTGTGCCTTCTCCATTCAAACTGCTAAGCATGTCGGGTCAGTGTGCCTTCTCCATTCAAACTGCTAACCATGTCGGGTCAGTGTGCCTTCTCCATTCAAACTGCTAACCATGTCTGGTCTGTGTGCCTTCTCCATTCAAACTGCTAAGCATGTCGGGTCAGTGTGTCTTCTCCATTCAAACTGCTAACCATGTCGGGTCAGTGTGCCTTCTCCATTCAAACTGCTAACCATGTCGGGTCAGTGTGCCTTCTCCATTCAAACTGCTAACCATGTCGGGTCAGTGTGCCTTCTCCATTCAAACTGCTAACCATGTCGGGTCAGTGTGCCTTCTCCATTCAAACTGCTAACCATGTCGTGTCAGTGTGTCTTCTCCATTCAAACTGCTAACCATGTCCGATCACCAGTGTGCCTTCTCCATTCAAACTGCTAACCATGTCCGATCACCAGTGTGCCTTCTCCATTCAAACTGCTAACCATGTCGGGTCATTGTGCCTTCTCCATTCAAACTGCTAACCATGTCGGGTCAGTGTGCCTTCTCCATTCAAACTGCTAACCATGTCGGGTCAGTGTGTCTTCTCCATTCAAACTGCTAACCATGTCGGGTCACTGTGTCTTCTCCATTCAAACTGCTAACCATGTCGGGTCAGTGCGCCTTCTCCATTCAAACTGCTAACCATGTCGTGTCAGTGTGTCTTCTCCATTCAAACTATTAACCATATCAGGTCAGTGTGCCTTCTCCATTCAAACTGCTAACCATGTCGGGTCAGTGTGACTGCTCCATTCAAACTGCTAACAATGTCGGGTCAGTGTGCCTTCTCCATTCAAACTGCTAACAATGTCGGGTCAGTGTGCCTTCTCCATTCTAACTGCTAACCATGTCGGGTCAGTGTTCCTTCTCCATTCAAACTGCTAACAAGGTCGGGTCAGTGTGCCTTCTCCATTCAAACAGCTAACCATGTCGGGTCAGTGTGCCTTCTCCATTCAAACTGCTAACCATGTCCGATCACCAGTGTGCCTTCTCCATTCAAACTGCTAACCATGTCAGGTCAGTGTGCCTTCTCCATTCATACTGCTAACCATGTCGGGTCAGTGTGACTGCTCCATTCAAACTGCTAACCATGTCAGGTCAGTGTGTCTTCTCCATTCAAACTGCTAACCATGTCAGGTCAGTGTGCCTTCTCCATTCATACTGCTAACCATGTCAGGTCAGTGTGCCTTCTCCATTCAAACTGCTAACCATGTCGGGTCTGTGTGCCTTCTCCATTCAAACAGCTAACCATATCCGATCACCAGTGTGCCTTCTCCATTCAAACTGCAAACCATGTCGGGACAGTGTGCCTTCTCCATTCAAACTGCTAACCATGTCGGGTCAGTGTGCCTTCTCCATTGAAACTGCTAAACATGTCGGGTCAGTGTGCCTTCTCCATTCAAACTGCTAACCATGTCGGGTCAGTGTGCCTTCTCCATTCAAACTGCAAACCATGTCGGGTCAGTGTGCCTTCTCCATTCAAACTACTAACCATGTCGGGTCAGTGTGCCTTCTCCATTGAAACTGCTAAACATGTCGGGTCAGTGTGCCTTCTCCATTCAAACTGCTAACCATGTCGGGTCAGTGTGCCTTCTCCATTCAAACTGCAAACAATGTCGGGTCAGTGTGCCTTCTCCATTCAAACTACTAACCATGTCGGGTCAGTGTGCCTTCTCCATTCAAACTGCTAACCATGTCGGGTCAGTGTGCATTCTCCATTCAAACTGCAAACCATGTCGGGTCAGTGTGCCTTCTCCATTCAAACTGCTAACCATGTCCGATCACCAGTGTGCCTTCTACATTCAAACTGCTAAACATGTCGGGTCATTGTGCCTTCTCCATTCAAACTGCTAACCATGTCGGGTCAGTGTGCCTTCTCCATTCAAACTGCTAAACATGTCGGGTCATTGTGCCTTCTCCATTCAAACTGCTAACCATATCCGATCACCAGTGTGCCTTCTCCATTCAAACTGCTAACCATGTCAGGTCCGTGTGCCTTCTCCATTCAAACTGCTAAACATGTCGGGTCAGTGTGCCTTCTCCATTCAAACTGCTAAACATGTCGGGTCATTGTGCCTTCTCCATTCAAACTGCAAACCATTTCGGGTCAGTGTGCCTTCTCCATTCAAACTGCTAACCATGTCCGATCACCAGTGTGCCTTCTCCATTCAAACAGCTAACCATGTCGGGTCAGTGTGCCTTCTCCATTCAAACTACTAACCATGTCGGGTCAGTGTGCCTTCTACATTCAAACTGCTTACCTTGTCCGATCACCAGTGAGCCTTCTACATTCAAACTGCTAACCATTTCGGGTCAGTGTGCCTTCTCCATTCAAACTACTAATCATATCAGATCACCAGTGTGCCTTCTCCATTCAAACTGCAAACCATGTCGGGTCAGTGTGCCTTCTCCATTCAAACTGCTAACCATGTCGGTTCAGTGTGCCTTCTCCATTCAAACTGCTAACCATGTCGGCTCTCTGTGCCTTCTCCATTCAAACTGCTAACCATGTCGGGTCTGTGTGCCTTCTCCATTCAAACTGCTAACCATGTCCGATCACCAGTGTGCCTTCTCCATTCAAACTGCTAACCATGTCGGGTCAGTGTGCCTTCTCCATTCAAACTACTAACCATGTCGGGTCAGTGTGCCTTCTCCATTCAAACTGCTAACCATGTCGGGTCAGTGTGCCTTCTCCATTCAAACTGCTAACCATGTCCGATCACCAGTGTGCCTTCTCCATTCAAACTACTAACCATGTCGGGTCAGTGTGCCTTCTCCATTCAAACTACTAACCATGTCGGGTCTGTGTGCCTTCTCCATTCAAACTGCTAACCATGTCCGATCACCAGTGTGCCTTCTCCATTCAAACTGCTAACCATGTCGGGTCAGTGTGCCTTCTCCATTCAAACTGCTAACCATGTCGGGTCAGTGTGCCTTCTCCATTCAAACTGCAAACCATGTCGAGTCAGTGTGTCTTCTACATTCAAACTGCAAACCATGTCGGGTCAGTGTGCCTTCTCCATTCAAACTGCTAACCATGTCGGGTTAGTGTGACTTCTCCATTCAAACTGCAAGCCATGTCGGGTCATTGTGCCTTCTCCATTCAAACTGCTAAGCATGTCGGGTCAGTGTGCCTTCTCCATTCAAACTGCTAACCATGTCGGGTCAGTGTGCCTTCTCCATTCAAACTGCTAACCATGTCGGGTCAGTGTGCCTTCTCCATTCAAACTGCTAACCATGTCGGGTCAGTGTGCATTCTCCATTCAAACTGCTAACCATGTCGTGTCAGTGTGTCTTCTCCATTCAAACTGCTAACCATGTCCGATCACCAGTGTGCCTTCTCCATTCAAACTGCTAACCATGTCGGGTCAGTGTGCCTTCTCCATTCAAACTGCTAACCATGTCACGTCAGTGTGCCTTCTCCATTCAAACTGCTAACCATGTCGGGTCAGTGTGTCTTCTCCATTCAAACTGCTAACCATGTCGGGTCAGTGTGCCTTCTCCATTCAAACTGCTAACAATGTCGGGTCAGTGTGCCTTCTCCATTCAAACTGTTTACCTTCTCCGATCACCAGTGTGCCTTCTCCATTCAAACAGCTAACCATGTCGGGTCAGTGTGCCTTCTCCATTCTAACTGCTAACCATGTCGGGTCAGTGTGCCTTCTCCATTCAAACAGCTAACCATGTCGGGTCAGTGTGCCTTCTCCATTCAAACTGCTAACCATGTCGGGTCAGTGTGTCTTCTCTATTCAAACTGCTAACTATGTCGGGTCAGTGTGTCTTCTCCATTCAAACTGCTAACCATGTCGTGTCAGTGTGTCTTCTCCATTCAAACTGCTAACCATGTCGGGTCAGTGTGCCTTCTCCATTCAAACTGCTTACCTTGTCCGATCACCAGTGTGCCTTCTCCATTCAAACAGCTAAACATGTCGGGTCAGTGTGCCTTCTCCATTCAAACAGCTAACCATGTCGGGTCAGTGTGCCTTCTCCATTCAAACTGCTAACCATGTCGGGATAGTGTGCCTTCTCCATTCAAACTGCTAACCATGTCGGGACAGTGTGCCTTCTCCATTCAAACTGCTAACCATGTCGGGTCAGTGTGCCTTCTCCATTCAAACTGCTAACCATGTCGGGACAGTGTGCCTTCTCCATTCAAACTGCTAACCATGTCGGGTCAGTGTGCCTTCTCCATTCAAACTGCTAACCATGTCGGGATAGTGTGCCTTCTCCATTCAAACTGCTAACCATGTCGGGTCAGTGTGTCTTCTCTATTCAAACTGCTAACCATGTCGGGTCAGTGAGCCTTCTCCATTCAAACTGCTAACCATGTCGGGACAGTGTGCCTTCTCCATTCAAACTGCTAACCATGTCGGGTCAGTGTGTCTTCTCTATTCAAACTGCTAACCATGTCGGGTCAGTGTGTCCTCTCCATTCAAACTGATAACCATGTCGTGTCAGTGTGTCTTCTCCATTCAAACTGCTAACCATGTCGGGTCAGTGTGCCTTCTCCATTCAAACTGCTAACCATGTCCGATCACCAGTGTGCCTTCTACGTTCAAGTTGCTAACATGTCGGGTCTGTGTGCCTTCTACATTCAAACTGCTAACCATGTCGGGTCAGTGTGCCTTCTGCATTCAAACTACTAACCATATCCGATCACCAGTGTGCCTTCTCCTTTCAAACTGCAAACCATGTCGGGTCAGTGTGCCTTCTCCATTCAAACTGCTAACCATGTCGGTTCAGTGTGCCTTCTCCATTCAAACTGCTAACCATGTCGGCTCTCTGTGCCTTCTCCATTCAAACTGCTAACCATGTCGGGTCTGTGTGCCTTCTCCATTCAAACTGCTAACCATGTCCGATCACCAGTGTGCCTTCTCCATTCAAACTGCTAACCATGTCGGGTCAGTGTGCCTTCTCCATTCAAACTACTAACCATGTCGGGTCAGTGTGCCTTCTCCATTCAAACTGCTAACCATGTCGGGTCAGTGTGCCTTCTCCATTCAAACTGCTAACCATGTCCGATCACCAGTGTGCCTTCTCCATTCAAACTACTAACCATGTCGGGTCAGTGTGCCTTCTCCATTCAAACTGCAAACCATGTCGAGTCAGAGTGTCTTCTACATTCAAACTGCAAACCATGTCTGGTCAGTGTGCCTTATCCATTCAAACTGCTAACCATGTCGGGTCAGTGTGCCTTCTCCATTCAAACTGCTAACCATGTCGGGTTAGTGTGACTTCTCCATTCAAACTGCAAGCCATGTCGGGTCATTGTGCCTTCTCCATTCAAACTGCTAAGCATGTCGGGTCAGTGTGCCTTCTTCATTCAAACTGCTAACCATGTCGGGTCAGTGTGCCTTCTCCATTCAAACTGCTAACCATGTCGGGTCAGTGTGCCTTCTCCATTCAAACTGCTAACCATGTCGGGTCAGTGTGCATTCTCCATTCAAACTGCTAACCATGTCGTGTCAGTGTGTCTTCTCCATTCAAACTGCTAACCATGTCCGATTACCAGTGTGCCTTCTCCATTCAAACTGCTAACCATGTCGGGTCAGTGTGCCTTCTCCATTCAAACTGCTAACCATGTCACGTCAGTGTGCCTTCTCCATTCAAACTGCTAACCATGTCGGGTCAGTGTGTCTTCTCCATTCAAACTGCTAACCATGTCGGGTCAGTGTGCCTTCTCCATTCAAACTGCTAACAATATCGGGTCAGTGTGCCTTCTCCATTCAAACTGTTTACCTTCTCCGATCACCAGTGTGCATTCTCCATTCAAACAGCTAACCATGTCGGGTCAGTGTGCCTTCTCCATTCTAACTGCTAACCATGTCGGGTCAGTGTGCCTTCTCCATTCAAACAGCTAACCATGTCGGGTCAGTGTGCCTTCTCCATTCAAACTGCTAACCATGTCGGGTCAGTGTGTCTTCTCTATTCAAACTGCTAACTATGTCGGGTCAGTGTGTCTTCTCCATTCAAACTGCTAACCATGTCGTGTCAGTGTGTCTTCTCCATTCAAACTGCTAACCATGTCGGGTCAGTGTGCCTTCTCCATTCAAACTGCTTACCTTGTCCGATCACCAGTGTGCCTTCTCCATTCAAACAGCTAAACATGTCGGGTCAGTGTGCCTTCTCCATTCAAACAGCTAACCATGTCGGGTCAGTGTGCCTTCTCCATTCAAACTGCTAACCATGTCGGGATAGTGTGCCTTCTCCATTCAAACTGCTAACCATGTCGGGACAGTGTGCCTTCTCCATTCAAACTGCTAACCATGTCGGGTCAGTGTGCCTTCTCCATTCAAACTGCTAACCATGTCGGGACAGTGTGCCTTCTCCATTCAAACTGCTAACCATGTCGGGTCAGTGTGCCTTCTCCATTCAAACTGCTAACCATGTCGGGATAGTGTGCCTTCTCCATTCAAACTGCTAACCATGTCGGGTCAGTGTGTCTTCTCTATTCAAACTGCTAACCATGTCGGGTCAGTGAGCCTTCTCCATTCAAACTGCTAACCATGTCGGGACAGTGTGCCTTCTCCATTCAAACTGCTAACCATGTCGGGTCAGTGTGTCTTCTCTATTCAAACTGCTAACCATGTCGGGTCAGTGTGTCCTCTCCATTCAAACTGCTAACCATGTCGTGTCAGTGTGTCTTCTCCATTCAAACTGCTAACCATGTCGGGTCAGTGTGCCTTCTCCATTCAAACTGCTAACCATGTCCGATCACCAGTGTGCCTTCTACATTCAAGTTGCTAACATGTCGGGTCTGTGTGCCTTCTACATTCAAACTGCTAACCATGTCGGGTCAGTGTGCCTTCTGCATTCAAACTACTAACCATATCCGATCACCAGTGTGCCTTCTCCTTTCAAACTGCAAACCATGTCGGGTCAGTGTGCCTTCTCCATTCAAACTGCTAACCATGTCGGTTCAGTGTGCCTTCTCCATTCAAACTGCTAACCATGTCGGCTCAGTGTGCCTTCTCCATTCAAACTGCTAACGATGTCGGGTCTGTGTGCCTTCTCCATTCAAACTGCTAACCATGTCCGATCACCAGAGTGCCTTCTCCATTCAAACTGCTAACCATGTCGGGTCAGTGTGCCTTCTCCATTCAAACTACTAACCAGGTCGGGTCAGTGTGCCTTCTCCATTCAAACTGCAAACCATGTCGAGTCAGTATGTCTTCTACATTCAAACTGCAAACCATGTCTGGTCAGTGTGCCTTCTCCATTCAAACTGCTAACCATGTCGGGTCATTGTGCCTTCTCCATTCAAACTGCTAAGCATGTCGGGTCAGTGTGCCTTCTCCATTCAAACTGCTAACCATGTCGGGTCAGTGTGCCTTCTCCATTCAAACTGCTAACTATGTCGGGTCAGTGTGCCTTCTCCATTCAAACTGCTAACCATGTCGGGTCAGTGTGCCTTCTCCATTCAAACAGCTAACCATGTCGGGTCAGTGTGCCTTCTCCATTCAAACTGCTAACCATGTCGGGTCAGTGTGTCTTCTCTATTCAAACTGCTAACTATGTCGGGTCAGTGTGTCTTCTCCATTCAAACTGCTAACCATGTCGTGTCAGTGTGTCTTCTCCATTCAAACTGCTAACCATGTCGGGTCAGTGTGCCTTCTCCATTCAAACTGCTTACCTTGTCCGATCACCAGTGTGCCTTCTCCATTCAAACAGCTAAACATGTCGGGTCCGTGTGCCTTCTCCATTCAAACAGCTAACCATGTCGGGTCAGTGTGCCTTCTCCATTCAAACTGCTAACCATGTCGGGATAGTGTGCCTTCTCCATTCAAACTGCTAACCATGTCGGGACAGTGTGCCTTCTCCATTCAAACTGCTAACCATGTCGGGTCAGTGTGCCTTCTCCATTCAAACTGCTAACCATGTCGGGACAGTGAGCCTTCTCCATTCAAACTGCTAACCATGTCGGGTCAGTGTGCCTTCTCCATTCAAACTGCTAACCATGTCGGGATAGTGTGCCTTCTCCATTCAAACTGCTAACCATGTCGGGTCAGTGTGTCTTCTCTATTCAAACTGCTAACCATGTCGGGTCAGTGAGCCTTCTCCATTCAAACTGCTAACCATGTCGGGACAGTGTGCCTTCTCCATTCAAACTGCTAACCATGTCGGGTCAGTGTGTCTTCTCTATTCAAACTGCTAACCATGTCGGGTCAGTGTCTCCTCTCCATTCAAACTGCTAACCATGTCGTGTCAGTGTGTCTTCTCCATTCAAACTGCTAACCATGTCGGGTCAGTGTGCCTTCTCCATTCAAACTGCTAACCATGTCCGATCACCAGTGTGCCTTCTACATTCAAGTTGCTAACATGTCGGGTCTGTGTGCCTTCTACATTCAAACTGCTAACCATGTCGGGTCAGTGTGCCTTCTGCATTCAAACTACTAACCATATCCGATCACCAGTGTGCCTTCTCCTTTCAAACTGCAAACCATGTCGGGTCAGTGTGCCTTCTCCATTCAAACTGCTAACCATGTCGGTTCAGTGTGCCTTCTCCATTCAAACTGCTAACCATGTCGGCTCAGTGTGCCTTCTCCATTCAAACTGCTAACCATGTCGGGTCTGTGTGCCTTCTCCATTCAAACTGCTAACCATGTCCGATCACCAGAGTGCCTTCTCCATTCAAACTGCTAACCATGTCGGGTCAGTGTGCCTTCTCCATTCAAACTACTAACCAGGTCGGGTCAGTGTGCCTTCTCCATTCAAACTGCAAACCATGTCGAGTCAGTATGTCTTCTACATTCAAACTGCAAACCATGTCTGGTCAGTGTGCCTTCTCCATTCAAACTGCTAACCATGTCGGGTCAGTGTGCCTTCTCCATTCAAACTGCTAACCATGTCGGGTCAGTGTGACTTCTCCATTCAAACTGCAAACCATGTCGGGTCATTGTGCCTTCTCCATTCAAACTGCTAAGCATGTCGGGTCAGTGTGCCTTCTCCATTCAAACTGCTAACCATGTCGGGTCAGTGTGCCTTCTCCATTCAAACTGCTAACCATGTCGGGTCAGTGTGCCTTCTCCATTCAAACTGCTAACCATGTCGGGTCAGTGTGCCTTCTCCATTCAAACAGCTAACCATGTCGGGTCAGTGTGCCTTCTCCATTCAAACTGCTAACCATGTCCGATCACCAGAGTGCCTTCTCCATTCAAACTGCTAACCATGTCGGGTCAGTGTGCCTTCTCCATTCAAACAGCTAACCATGTCGGGTCTGTGTGCCTTCTCCATTCAAACTGCTAACCATGTCCGATCACCAGAGTGCCTTCTCCATTCAAACTGCTAACCATGTCGGGTCAGTGTGCCTTCTCCATTCAAACTGCTAACCATGTCGGGTCAGTGTGCCTTCTCCATTCAAACAGCTAACCATGTCGGGTCAGTGTGCCTTCTCCATTCAAACTGCTAACCATGTCCGATCACCAGAGTGCCTTCTCCATTCAAACTGCTAACCATGTCGGGTCAGTGTGCCTTCTCCATTCAAACAGCTAACCATGTCGGGTCTGTGTGCCTTCTCCATTCAAACTGCTAACCATGTCCGATCACCAGAGTGCCTTCTCCATTCAAACTGCTAACCATGTCGGGTCAGTGTGCCTTCTCCATTCAAACTACTAACCAGGTCGGGTCAGTGTGCCTTCTCCATTCAAACTGCAAACCATGTCGAGTCAGTATGTCTTCTACATTCAAACTGCAAACCATGTCTGGTCAGTGTGCCTTCTCCATTCAAACTGCTAACCATGTCGGGTCAGTGTGCCTTCTCCATTCAAACTGCTAACCATGTCGGGTCAGTGTGACTTCTCCATTCAAACTGCAAACCATGTCGGGTCATTGTGCCTTCTCCATTCAAACTGCTAAGCATGTCGGGTCAGTGTGCCTTCTCCATTCAAACTGCTAACCATGTCGGGTCAGTGTGCCTTCTCCATTCAAACTGCTAACCATGTCGGGTCAGTGTGCCTTCTCCATTCAAACTGCTAACCATGTCGGGTCAGTGTGTCTTCTCTATTCAAACTGCTAACTATGTCGGGTCAGTGTGTCTTCTCCATTCAAACTGCTAACCATGTCGTGTCAGTGTGTCTTCTCCATTCAAACTGCTAACCATGTCGGGTCAGTGTGCCTTCTCCATTCAAACTGCTTACCTTGTCCGATCACCAGTGTGCCTTCTCCATTCAAACAGCTAAACATGTCGGGTCAGTGTGCCTTCTCCATTCAAACAGCTAACCATGTCGGGTCAGTGTGCCTTCTCCATTCAAACTGCTAACCATGTCGGGATAGTGTGCCTTCTCCATTCAAACTGCTAACCATGTCGGGACAGTGTGCCTTCTCCATTCAAACTGCTAACCATGTCGGGTCAGTGTGCCTTCTCCATTCAAACTGCTAACCATGTCGGGACAGTGAGCCTTCTCCATTCAAACTGCTAACCATGTCGGGTCAGTGTGCCTTCTCCATTCAAACTGCTAACCATGTCGGGATAGTGTGCCTTCTCCATTCAAACTGCTAACCATGTCGGGTCAGTGTGTCTTCTCTATTCAAACTGCTAACCATGTCGGGTCAGTGAGCCTTCTCCATTCAAACTGCTAACCATGTCGGGACAGTGTGCCTTCTCCATTCAAACTGCTAACCATGTCGGGTCAGTGTGTCTTCTCTATTCAAACTGCTAACCATGTCGGGTCAGTGTGTCCTCTCCATTCAAACTGCTAACCATGTCGTGTCAGTGTGTCTTCTCCATTCAAACTGCTAACCATGTCGGGTCAGTGTGCCTTCTCCATTCAAACTGCTAACCATGTCCGATCACCAGTGTGCCTTCTACATTCAAGTTGCTAACATGTCGGGTCTGTGTGCCTTCTACATTCAAACTGCTAACCATGTCGGGTCAGTGTGCCTTCTGCATTCAAACTACTAACCATATCCGATCACCAGTGTGCCTTCTCCTTTCAAACTGCAAACCATGTCGGGTCAGTGTGCCTTCTCCATTCAAACTGCTAACCATGTCGGTTCAGTGTGCCTTCTCCATTCAAACTGCTAACCATGTCGGCTCAGTGTGCCTTCTCCATTCAAACTGCTAACCATGTCGGGTCTGTGTGCCTTCTCCATTCAAACTGCTAACCATGTCCGATCACCAGAGTGCCTTCTCCATTCAAACTGCTAACCATGTCGGGTCAGTGTGCCTTCTCCATTCAAACTACTAACCAGGTCGGGTCAGTGTGCCTTCTCCATTCAAACTGCAAACCATGTCGAGTCAGTATGTCTTCTACATTCAAACTGCAAACCATGTCTGGTCAGTGTGCCTTCTCCATTCAAACTGCTAACCATGTCGGGTCAGTGTGCCTTCTCCATTCAAACTGCTAACCATGTCGGGTCAGTGTGACTTCTCCATTCAAACTGCAAACCATGTCGGGTCATTGTGCCTTCTCCATTCAAACTGCTAAGCATGTCGGGTCAGTGTGCCTTCTCCATTCAAACTGCTAACCATGTCGGGTCAGTGTGCCTTCTCCATTCAAACTGCTAACCATGTCGGGTCAGTGTGCCTTCTCCATTCAAACTGCTAACCATGTCGGGTCAGTGTGCCTTCTCCATTCAAACAGCTAACCATGTCGGGTCAGTGTGCCTTCTCCATTCAAACTGCTAACCATGTCCGATCACCAGAGTGCCTTCTCCATTCAAACTGCTAACCATGTCGGGTCAGTGTGCCTTCTCCATTCAAACAGCTAACCATGTCGGGTCTGTGTGCCTTCTCCATTCAAACTGCTAACCATGTCCGATCACCAGAGTGCCTTCTCCATTCAAACTGCTAACCATGTCGGGTCAGTGTGCCTTCTCCATTCAAACTGCTAACCATGTCGGGTCAGTGTGCCTTCTCCATTCAAACAGCTAACCATGTCGGGTCAGTGTGCCTTCTCCATTCAAACTGCTAACCATGTCCGATCACCAGAGTGCCTTCTCCATTCAAACTGCTAACCATGTCGGGTCAGTGTGCCTTCTCCATTCAAACAGCTAACCATGTCGGGTCTGTGTGCCTTCTCCATTCAAACTGCTAACCATGTCCGATCACCAGAGTGCCTTCTCCATTCAAACTGCTAACCATGTCGGGTCAGTGTGCCTTCTCCATTCAAACTACTAACCAGGTCGGGTCAGTGTGCCTTCTCCATTCAAACTGCAAACCATGTCGAGTCAGTATGTCTTCTACATTCAAACTGCAAACCATGTCTGGTCAGTGTGCCTTCTCCATTCAAACTGCTAACCATGTCGGGTCAGTGTGCCTTCTCCATTCAAACTGCTAACCATGTCGGGTCAGTGTGACTTCTCCATTCAAACTGCAAACCATGTCGGGTCATTGTGCCTTCTCCATTCAAACTGCTAAGCATGTCGGGTCAGTGTGCCTTCTCCATTCAAACTGCTAACCATGTCGGGTCAGTGTGCCTTCTCCATTCAAACTGCTAACCATGTCGGGTCAGTGTGCCTTCTCCATTCAAACTGCAAACCATGTCGGGTCAGTGTGCCTTCTCCATTCAAACAGCTAACCATGTCGGGTCAGTGTGCCTTCTCCATTCAAACTGCTAGCCATGTCGGGTCAGTGTGTCTTCTCTATTCAAACTGCTAAATATGTCGGGTCAGTGTGTCTTCTCCATTCAAACTGCTAACCATGTCGGGTCAGTGTGCCTTCTCCATTCAAACTGCTTACCTTGTCCGATCACCAGTGTGCCTTCTCCATTCAAACAGCTAAACATGTCGGGTCAGTGTGCCTTCTCCATTCAAACTGCTAACCATGTCGGGTCAGTGTGCCTTCTCCATTCAAACTGCTAACCATGTCGGGATAGTGTGCCTTCTCCATTCAAACTGCTAACCATGTCGGGACAGTGTGCCTTCTCCATTCAAACTGCTAACCATGTCGGGTCAGTGTGCCTTCTCCATTCAAACTGCTAACCATGTCGGGACAGTGTGCCTTCTCCATTCAAACTGCTAACCATGTCGGGTCAGTGTGCCTTCTCCATTCAAACTGCTAACCATGTCGGGATAGTGTGCCTTCTCCATTCAAACTGCTAACCATGTCGGGTCAGTGTGTCTTCTCTATTCAAACTGCTAACCATGTCGGGTCAGTGAGCCTTCTCCATTCAAACTGCTAACCATGTCGGGACAGTGTGCCTTCTCCATTCAAACTGCTAACCATGTCGGGTCAGTGTGTCTTCTCTATTCAAACTGCTAACCATGTCGGGTCAGTGTGTCCTCTCCATTCAAACTGCTAACCATGTCGTGTCAGTGTGTATTCTCCATTCAAACTGCTAACCATGTCGGGTCAGTGTGCCTTCTCCATTCAAACTGCTAATCATGTCCGATCACCAGTGTGCCTTCTACATTCAAGTTGCTAACATGTTGGGTCTGTGTGCCTTCTACATTCAAACTGCTAACCATGTCGGGTCAGTGTGCCTTCTGCATTCAAACTACTAACCATATCCGATCACCAGTGTGCCTTCTCCTTTCAAACTGCAAACCATGTCCGATCACCAGTGTGCCTTCTACATTCAAGTTGCTAACATGTCGGGTCTGTGTGCCTTCTACATTCAAACTGCTAACCATGTCGGGTCAGTGTGCCTTCTCCATTCAAACTGCTAACCATGTCCGATCACCAGTGTGCCTTCTACATTCAAGTTGCTAACATGTCGGGTCTGTGTGCCTTCTACATTCAAACTGCTAACCATGTCGGGTCAGTGTGCCTTCTGCATTCAAACGACTAACCATATCCGATCACCAGTGTGCCTTCTCCTTTCAAACTGCAAACCATGTCGGGTCAGTGTGCCTTCTCCATTCAAACTGCTAACCATGTCGGTTCAGTGTGCCTTCTCCATTCAAACTGCTAACCATGTCGGCTCAGTGTGCCTTCTCCATTCAAACTGCTAACCATGTCGGGTCTGTGTGCCTTCTCCATTCAAACTGCTAACCATGTCCGATCACCAGAGTGCCTTCTCCATTCAAACTGCTAACCATGTCGGGTCAGTGTGCCTTCTCCATTCAAACTACTAACCAGGTCGGGTCAGTGTGCCTTCTCCATTCAAACTGCAAACCATGTCGAGTCAGTATGTCTTCTACATTCAAACTGCAAACCATGTCTGGTCAGTGTGCCTTCTCCATTCAAACTGCTAACCATGTCGGGTCAGTGTGCCTTCTCCATTCAAACTGCTAACCATGTCGGGTCAGTGTGACTTCTCCATTCAAACTGCAAACCATGTCGGGTCATTGTGCCTTCTCCATTCAAACTGCTAAGCATGTCGGGTCAGTGTGCCTTCTCCATTCAAACTGCTAACCATGTCGGGTCAGTGTGCCTTCTCCATTCAAACTGCTAACCATGTCGGGTCAGTGTGCCTTCTCCATTCAAACTGCTAACCATGTCGGGTCAGTGTGCCTTCTCCATTCAAACAGCTAACCATGTCGGGTCAGTGTGCCTTCTCCATTCAAACTGCTAACCATGTCGGGTCAGTGTGTCTTCTCTATACAAACTGCTAACTATGTCGGGTCAGTGTGTCTTCTCCATTCAAACTGCTAACCATGTCGTGTCAGTGTGTCTTCTCCATTCAAACTGCTAACCATGTCGGGTCAGTGTGCCTTCTCCATTCAAACTGCTTACCTTGTCCGATCACCAGTGTGCCTTCTCCATTCAAACAGCTAAACATGTCGGGTCAGTGTGCCTTCTCCATTCAAACTGCTAACCATGTCGGGTCAGTGTGCCTTCTCCATTCAAACTGCTAACCATGTCGGGATAGTGTGCCTTCTCCATTCAAACTGCTAACCATGTCGGGACAGTGTGCCTTCTCCATTCAAACAGCTAACCATGTCGGGTCTGTGTGCCTTCTCCATTCAAACTGCTAACCATGTCCGATCACCAGAGTGCCTTCTCCATTCAAACTGCTAACCATGTCGGGTCAGTGTGCCTTCTCCATTCAAACTACTAACCAGGTCGGGTCAGTGTGCCTTCTCCATTCAAACTGCAAACCATGTCGAGTCAGTATGTCTTCTACATTCAAACTGCAAACCATGTCTGGTCAGTGTGCCTTCTCCATTCAAACTGCTAACCATGTCGGGTCAGTGTGCCTTCTCCATTCAAACTGCTAACCATGTCGGGTCAGTGTGACTTCTCCATTCAAACTGCAAACCATGTCGGGTCATTGTGCCTTCTCCATTCAAACTGCTAAGCATGTCGGGTCAGTGTGCCTTCTCCATTCAAACTGCTAACCATGTCGGGTCAGTGTGCCTTCTCCATTCAAACTGCTAACCATGTCGGGTCAGTGTGCCTTCTCCATTCAAACTGCTAACCATGTCGGGTCAGTGTGCCTTCTCCATTCAAACAGCTAACCATGTCGGGTCAGTGTGCCTTCTCCATTCAAACTGCTAACCATGTCCGATCACCAGAGTGCCTTCTCCATTCAAACTGCTAACCATGTCGGGTCAGTGTGCCTTCTCCATTCAAACAGCTAACCATGTCGGGTCTGTGTGCCTTCTCCATTCAAACTGCTAACCATGTCCGATCACCAGAGTGCCTTCTCCATTCAAACTGCTAACCATGTCGGGTCAGTGTGCCTTCTCCATTCAAACTGCTAACCATGTCGGGTCAGTGTGCCTTCTCCATTCAAACAGCTAACCATGTCGGGTCAGTGTGCCTTCTCCATTCAAACTGCTAACCATGTCCGATCACCAGAGTGCCTTCTCCATTCAAACTGCTAACCATGTCGGGTCAGTGTGCCTTCTCCATTCAAACAGCTAACCATGTCGGGTCTGTGTGCCTTCTCCATTCAAACTGCTAACCATGTCCGATCACCAGAGTGCCTTCTCCATTCAAACTGCTAACCATGTCGGGTCAGTGTGCCTTCTCCATTCAAACTACTAACCAGGTCGGGTCAGTGTGCCTTCTCCATTCAAACTGCAAACCATGTCGAGTCAGTATGTCTTCTACATTCAAACTGCAAACCATGTCTGGTCAGTGTGCCTTCTCCATTCAAACTGCTAACCATGTCGGGTCAGTGTGCCTTCTCCATTCAAACTGCTAACCATGTCGGGTCAGTGTGACTTCTCCATTCAAACTGCAAACCATGTCGGGTCATTGTGCCTTCTCCATTCAAACTGCTAAGCATGTCGGGTCAGTGTGCCTTCTCCATTCAAACTGCTAACCATGTCGGGTCAGTGTGCCTTCTCCATTCAAACTGCTAACCATGTCGGGTCAGTGTGCCTTCTCCATTCAAACTGCTAACCATGTCGGGTCAGTGTGTCTTCTCTATTCAAACTGCTAACTATGTCGGGTCAGTGTGTCTTCTCCATTCAAACTGCTAACCATGTCGTGTCAGTGTGTCTTCTCCATTCAAACTGCTAACCATGTCGGGTCAGTGTGCCTTCTCCATTCAAACTGCTTACCTTGTCCGATCACCAGTGTGCCTTCTCCATTCAAACAGCTAAACATGTCGGGTCAGTGTGCCTTCTCCATTCAAACAGCTAACCATGTCGGGTCAGTGTGCCTTCTCCATTCAAACTGCTAACCATGTCGGGATAGTGTGCCTTCTCCATTCAAACTGCTAACCATGTCGGGACAGTGTGCCTTCTCCATTCAAACTGCTAACCATGTCGGGTCAGTGTGCCTTCTCCATTCAAACTGCTAACCATGTCGGGACAGTGAGCCTTCTCCATTCAAACTGCTAACCATGTCGGGTCAGTGTGCCTTCTCCATTCAAACTGCTAACCATGTCGGGATAGTGTGCCTTCTCCATTCAAACTGCTAACCATGTCGGGTCAGTGTGTCTTCTCTATTCAAACTGCTAACCATGTCGGGTCAGTGAGCCTTCTCCATTCAAACTGCTAACCATGTCGGGACAGTGTGCCTTCTCCATTCAAACTGCTAACCATGTCGGGTCAGTGTGTCTTCTCTATTCAAACTGCTAACCATGTCGGGTCAGTGTGTCCTCTCCATTCAAACTGCTAACCATGTCGTGTCAGTGTGTCTTCTCCATTCAAACTGCTAACCATGTCGGGTCAGTGTGCCTTCTCCATTCAAACTGCTAACCATGTCCGATCACCAGTGTGCCTTCTACATTCAAGTTGCTAACATGTCGGGTCTGTGTGCCTTCTACATTCAAACTGCTAACCATGTCGGGTCAGTGTGCCTTCTGCATTCAAACTACTAACCATATCCGATCACCAGTGTGCCTTCTCCTTTCAAACTGCAAACCATGTCGGGTCAGTGTGCCTTCTCCATTCAAACTGCTAACCATGTCGGTTCAGTGTGCCTTCTCCATTCAAACTGCTAACCATGTCGGCTCAGTGTGCCTTCTCCATTCAAACTGCTAACCATGTCGGGTCTGTGTGCCTTCTCCATTCAAACTGCTAACCATGTCCGATCACCAGAGTGCCTTCTCCATTCAAACTGCTAACCATGTCGGGTCAGTGTGCCTTCTCCATTCAAACTACTAACCAGGTCGGGTCAGTGTGCCTTCTCCATTCAAACTGCAAACCATGTCGAGTCAGTATGTCTTCTACATTCAAACTGCAAACCATGTCTGGTCAGTGTGCCTTCTCCATTCAAACTGCTAACCATGTCGGGTCAGTGTGCCTTCTCCATTCAAACTGCTAACCATGTCGGGTCAGTGTGACTTCTCCATTCAAACTGCAAACCATGTCGGGTCATTGTGCCTTCTCCATTCAAACTGCTAAGCATGTCGGGTCAGTGTGCCTTCTCCATTCAAACTGCTAACCATGTCGGGTCAGTGTGCCTTCTCCATTCAAACTGCTAACCATGTCGGGTCAGTGTGCCTTCTCCATTCAAACTGCTAACCATGTCGGGTCAGTGTGCCTTCTCCATTCAAACAGCTAACCATGTCGGGTCAGTGTGCCTTCTCCATTCAAACTGCTAACCATGTCCGATCACCAGAGTGCCTTCTCCATTCAAACTGCTAACCATGTCGGGTCAGTGTGCCTTCTCCATTCAAACAGCTAACCATGTCGGGTCTGTGTGCCTTCTCCATTCAAACTGCTAACCATGTCCGATCACCAGAGTGCCTTCTCCATTCAAACTGCTAACCATGTCGGGTCAGTGTGCCTTCTCCATTCAAACTGCTAACCATGTCGGGTCAGTGTGCCTTCTCCATTCAAACAGCTAACCATGTCGGGTCAGTGTGCCTTCTCCATTCAAACTGCTAACCATGTCCGATCACCAGAGTGCCTTCTCCATTCAAACTGCTAACCATGTCGGGTCAGTGTGCCTTCTCCATTCAAACAGCTAACCATGTCGGGTCTGTGTGCCTTCTCCATTCAAACTGCTAACCATGTCCGATCACCAGAGTGCCTTCTCCATTCAAACTGCTAACCATGTCGGGTCAGTGTGCCTTCTCCATTCAAACTACTAACCAGGTCGGGTCAGTGTGCCTTCTCCATTCAAACTGCAAACCATGTCGAGTCAGTATGTCTTCTACATTCAAACTGCAAACCATGTCTGGTCAGTGTGCCTTCTCCATTCAAACTGCTAACCATGTCGGGTCAGTGTGCCTTCTCCATTCAAACTGCTAACCATGTCGGGTCAGTGTGACTTCTCCATTCAAACTGCAAACCATGTCGGGTCATTGTGCCTTCTCCATTCAAACTGCTAAGCATGTCGGGTCAGTGTGCCTTCTCCATTCAAACTGCTAACCATGTCGGGTCAGTGTGCCTTCTCCATTCAAACTGCTAACCATGTCGGGTCAGTGTGCCTTCTCCATTCAAACTGCTAACCATGTCGGGTCAGTGTGCCTTCTCCATTCAAACAGCTAACCATGTCGGGTCAGTGTGCCTTCTCCATTCAAACTGCTAGCCATGTCGGGTCAGTGTGTCTTCTCTATTCAAACTGCTAAATATGTCGGGTCAGTGTGTCTTCTCCATTCAAACTGCTAACCATGTCGGGTCAGTGTGCCTTCTCCATTCAAACTGCTTACCTTGTCCGATCACCAGTGTGCCTTCTCCATTCAAACAGCTAAACATGTCGGGTCAGTGTGCCTTCTCCATTCAAACTGCTAACCATGTCGGGTCAGTGTGCCTTCTCCATTCAAACTGCTAACCATGTCGGGATAGTGTGCCTTCTCCATTCAAACTGCTAACCATGTCGGGACAGTGTGCCTTCTCCATTCAAACTGCTAACCATGTCGGGTCAGTGTGCCTTCTCCATTCAAACTGCTAACCATGTCGGGACAGTGTGCCTTCTCCATTCAAACTGCTAACCATGTCGGGTCAGTGTGCCTTCTCCATTCAAACTGCTAACCATGTCGGGATAGTGTGCCTTCTCCATTCAAACTGCTAACCATGTCGGGTCAGTGTGTCTTCTCTATTCAAACTGCTAACCATGTCGGGTCAGTGAGCCTTCTCCATTCAAACTGCTAACCATGTCGGGACAGTGTGCCTTCTCCATTCAAACTGCTAACCATGTCGGGTCAGTGTGTCTTCTCTATTCAAACTGCTAACCATGTCGGGTCAGTGTGTCCTCTCCATTCAAACTGCTAACCATGTCGTGTCAGTGTGTATTCTCCATTCAAACTGCTAACCATGTCGGGTCAGTGTGCCTTCTCCATTCAAACTGCTAATCATGTCCGATCACCAGTGTGCCTTCTACATTCAAGTTGCTAACATGTTGGGTCTGTGTGCCTTCTACATTCAAACTGCTAACCATGTCGGGTCAGTGTGCCTTCTGCATTCAAACTACTAACCATATCCGATCACCAGTGTGCCTTCTCCTTTCAAACTGCAAACCATGTCCGATCACCAGTGTGCCTTCTACATTCAAGTTGCTAACATGTCGGGTCTGTGTGCCTTCTACATTCAAACTGCTAACCATGTCGGGTCAGTGTGCCTTCTCCATTCAAACTGCTAACCATGTCCGATCACCAGTGTGCCTTCTACATTCAAGTTGCTAACATGTCGGGTCTGTGTGCCTTCTACATTCAAACTGCTAACCATGTCGGGTCAGTGTGCCTTCTGCATTCAAACGACTAACCATATCCGATCACCAGTGTGCCTTCTCCTTTCAAACTGCAAACCATGTCGGGTCAGTGTGCCTTCTCCATTCAAACTGCTAACCATGTCGGTTCAGTGTGCCTTCTCCATTCAAACTGCTAACCATGTCGGCTCAGTGTGCCTTCTCCATTCAAACTGCTAACCATGTCGGGTCTGTGTGCCTTCTCCATTCAAACTGCTAACCATGTCCGATCACCAGAGTGCCTTCTCCATTCAAACTGCTAACCATGTCGGGTCAGTGTGCCTTCTCCATTCAAACTACTAACCAGGTCGGGTCAGTGTGCCTTCTCCATTCAAACTGCAAACCATGTCGAGTCAGTATGTCTTCTACATTCAAACTGCAAACCATGTCTGGTCAGTGTGCCTTCTCCATTCAAACTGCTAACCATGTCGGGTCAGTGTGCCTTCTCCATTCAAACTGCTAACCATGTCGGGTCAGTGTGACTTCTCCATTCAAACTGCAAACCATGTCGGGTCATTGTGCCTTCTCCATTCAAACTGCTAAGCATGTCGGGTCAGTGTGCCTTCTCCATTCAAACTGCTAACCATGTCGGGTCAGTGTGCCTTCTCCATTCAAACTGCTAACCATGTCGGGTCAGTGTGCCTTCTCCATTCAAACTGCTAACCATGTCGGGTCAGTGTGCCTTCTCCATTCAAACAGCTAACCATGTCGGGTCAGTGTGCCTTCTCCATTCAAACTGCTAACCATGTCGGGTCAGTGTGTCTTCTCTATTCAAACTGCTAACTATGTCGGGTCAGTGTGTCTTCTCCATTCAAACTGCTAACCATGTCGTGTCAGTGTGTCTTCTCCATTCAAACTGCTAACCATGTCGGGTCAGTGTGCCTTCTCCATTCAAACTGCTTACCTTGTCCGATCACCAGTGTGCCTTCTCCATTCAAACAGCTAAACATGTCGGGTCAGTGTGCCTTCTCCATTCAAACTGCTAACCATGTCGGGTCAGTGTGCCTTCTCCATTCAAACTGCTAACCATGTCGGGATAGTGTGCCTTCTCCATTCAAACTGCTAACCATGTCGGGACAGTGTGCCTTCTCCATTCAAACTGCTAACCATGTCGGGTCAGTGTGCCTTCTCCATTCAAACTGCTAACCATGTCGGGACAGTGTGCCTTCTCCATTCAAACTGCTAACCATGTCGGGTCAGTGTGCCTTCTCCATTCAAACTGCTAACCATGTCGGGATAGTGTGCCTTCTCCATTCAAACTGCTAACCATGTCGGGTCAGTGTGTCTTCTCTATTCAAACTGCTAACCATGTCGGGTCAGTGAGCCTTCTCCATTCAAACTGCTAACCATGTCGGGACAGTGTGCCTTCTCCATTCAAACTGCTAACCATGTCGGGTCAGTGTGTCTTCTCTATTCAAACTGCTAACCATGTCGGGTCAGTGTGTCCTCTCCATTCAAACTGCTAACCATGTCGTGTCAGTGTGTCTTCTCCATTCAAACTGCTAACCATGTCGGGTCAGTGTGCCTTCTCCATTCAAACTGCTAATCATGTCCGATCACCAGTGTGCCTTCTACATTCAAGTTGCTAACATGTCGGGTCTGTGTGCCTTCTACATTCAAACTGCTAACCATGTCGGGTCAGTGTGCCTTCTGCATTCAAACTACTAACCATATCCGATCACCAGTGTGCCTTCTCCTTTCAAACTGCAAACCATGTCGGGTCAGTGTGCCTTCTCCATTCAAACTGCTAACCATGTCGGTTCAGTGTGCCTTCTCCATTCAAACTGCTAACCATGTCGGCTCAGTGTGCCTTCTCCATTCAAACTGCTAACCATGTCGGGATAGTGTGCCTTCTCCATTCAAACTGCTAACCATGTCGGGTCAGTGTGTCTTCTCTATTCAAACTGCTAACCATGTCGGGTCACTGAGCCTTCTCCATTCAAACTGCTAACCATGTCGGGTCAGTGTGTCTTCTCTATTCAAACTGCTAACCATGTCGGGTCAGTGTGTCCTCTCCATTCAAACTGCTAACCATGTCGTGTCAGTGTGTTTTCTCCATTCAAACTGCTAACCATGTCGGGTCAGTGTGCCTTCTCCATTCAAACTGCTAACCATGTTGGGTCAGTGTGTCTTCTCCATTCAAACTGCTAACCATGTCCGATCACCAGTGTGCCTTCTCTATTCAAACTGCTAACCATGTCAGGTCTGTGTGCCTTCTACATTCAAACTGCTTACCTTGTCCGATCACCAGTGAGCCTTCTACATTCAAACTGCTAACCATTTCGGGTCAGTGTGCCTTCTCCATTCAAACTACTAATCATATCCGATCACCAGTGTGCCTTCTCCATTCGAACTGCAAACCATGTCGGGTCAGTGTGCCTTCTCCATTCAAACTGCTAACCATGTCGGTTCAGTGTGCCTTCTCCATTCAAACTGCGAACCATGTCGGCTCTCTGTGCCTTCTCCATTCAAACTGCTAACCATGACCGATCACCAGTGTGCCTTCTCCATTCAAACTGCTAACCATGTCGGGTCAGTGTGCCTTCTCCATTCAAACTACTAACCATGTCGGGTCAGTGTGCCTTCTCCATTCAAACTGCTAACCATGTCGGGTCAGTGTGCCTTCTCCATTCAAACTACTAACCATGTCGGGTCAGTGTGCCTTCTCCATTCAAACTGCAAACCATGTCGAGTCAGTGTGTCTTCTACATTCAAACTGCAAACCATGTCTGGTCAGTGTGCCTTCTCCATTCAAACTGCTAACCATGTCGGGTCAGTGTGCCTTCTCCATTCAAACTGCTAACCATGTCGTGTCAGTGTGTCTTCTCCATTCAAACTGCTAACCATGTCCGATCACCAGTGTGCCTTCTCCATTCAAACTGCTAACCATGTCCGATCACCAGTGTGCCTTCTCCATTCAAACTGCTAACCATGTCGGGTCAGTGTGCCTTCTCCATTCAAACTGCTAACCATGTCACGTCAGTGTGCCTTCTCCATTCAAACTGCTAACCATGTCGGGTCAGTGTGTCTTCTCCATTCAAACTGCTAACCATGTCGGGTCAGTGTGCCTTCTCCATTCAAACTGCTAACAATGTCGGGTCAGTGTGCCTTCTCCATTCAAACTGCTAACCATGTCGGGTCAGTGTGACTTCTCCATTCAAACTGCAAACCATGTCGGGTCATTGTGCCTTCTCCATTCAAACTGCTAAGCATGTCGGGTCAGTGTGCCTTCTCCATTCAAACTGCTAACCATGTCGGGTCAGTGTGCCTTCTCCATTCAAACTGCTAACCATGTCGGGTCAGTGTGCCTTCTCCATTCAAACTGCTAACCATGTCGGGTCAGTGTGCCTTCTCCATTCAAACAGCTAACCATGTCGGGTCAGTGTGCCTTCTCCATTCAAACTGCTAACCATGTCGGGTCAGTGTGTCTTCTCTATTCAAACTGCTAACTATGTCGGGTCAGTGTGTCTTCTCCATTCAAACTGCTAACCATGTCGTGTCAGTGTGTCTTCTCCATTCAAACTGCTAACCATGTCGGGTCAGTGTGCCTTCTCCATTCAAACTGCTTACCTTGTCCGATCACCAGTGTGCCTTCTCCATTCAAACAGCTAAACATGTCGGGTCAGTGTGCCTTCTCCATTCAAACTGCTAACCATGTCGGGTCAGTGTGCCTTCTCCATTCAAACTGCTAACCATGTCGGGATAGTGTGCCTTCTCCATTCAAACTGCTAACCATGTCGGGACAGTGTGCCTTCTCCATTCAAACTGCTAACCATGTCGGGTCAGTGTGCCTTCTCCATTCAAACTGCTAACCATGTCGGGACAGTGTGCCTTCTCCATTCAAACTGCTAACCATGTCGGGTCAGTGTGCCTTCTCCATTCAAACTGCTAAGCATGTCGGGATAGTGTGCCTTCTCCATTCAAACTGCTAACCATGTCGGGTCAGTGTGTCTTCTCTATTCAAACTGCTAACCATGTCGGGTCAGTGAGCCTTCTCCATTCAAACTGCTAACCATGTCGGGACAGTGTGCCTTCTCCATTCAAACTGCTAACCATGTCGGGTCAGTGTGTCTTCTCTATTCAAACTGCTAACCATGTCGGGTCAGTGTGTCCTCTCCATTCAAACTGCTAACCATGTCGTGTCAGTGTGTCTTCTCCATTCAAACTGCTAACCATGTCGGGTCAGTGTGCCTTCTCCATTCAAACTGCTAATCATGTCCGATCACCAGTGTGCCTTCTACATTCAAGTTGCTAACATGTCGGGTCTGTGTGCCTTCTACATTCAAACTGCTAACCATGTCGGGTCAGTGTGCCTTCTGCATTCAAACTACTAACCATATCCGATCACCAGTGTGCCTTCTCCTTTCAAACTGCAAACCATGTCGGGTCAGTGTGCCTTCTCCATTCAAACTGCTAACCATGTCGGTTCAGTGTGCCTTCTCCATTCAAACTGCTAACCATGTCGGCTCAGTGTGCCTTCTCCATTCAAACTGCTAACCATGTCGGGATAGTGTGCCTTCTCCATTCAAACTGCTAACCATGTCGGGTCAGTGTGTCTTCTCTATTCAAACTGCTAACCATGTCGGGTCACTGAGCCTTCTCCATTCAAACTGCTAACCATGTCGGGTCAGTGTGTCTTCTCTATTCAAACTGCTAACCATGTCGGGTCAGTGTGTCCTCTCCATTCAAACTGCTAACCATGTCGTGTCAGTGTGTTTTCTCCATTCAAACTGCTAACCATGTCGGGTCAGTGTGCCTTCTCCATTCAAACTGCTAACCATGTTGGGTCAGTGTGTCTTCTCCATTCAAACTGCTAACCATGTCCGATCACCAGTGTGCCTTCTCTATTCAAACTGCTAACCAGGTCAGGTCTGTGTGCCTTCTACATTCAAACTGCTTACCTTGTCCGATCACCAGTGAGCCTTCTACATTCAAACTGCTAACCATTTCGGGTCAGTGTGCCTTCTCCATTCAAACTACTAATCATATCCGATCACCAGTGTGCCTTCTCCATTCGAACTGCAAACCATGTCGGGTCAGTGTGCCTTCTCCATTCAAACTGCTAACCATGTCGGTTCAGTGTGCCTTCTCCATTCAAACTGCTAACCATGTCGGCTCTCTGTGCCTTCTCCATTCAAACTGCTAACCATGTCGGGTCTGTGTGCCTTCTCCATTCAAACTGCTAACCATGACCGATCACCAGTGTGCCTTCTCCATTCAAACTGCTAACCATGTCGGGTCAGTGTGCCTTCTCCATTCAAACTACTAACCATGTCGGGTCAGTGTGCCTTCTCCATTCAAACTGCTAACCATGTCGGGTCAGTGTGCCTTCTCCATTCAAACTACTAACCATGTCGGGTCAGTGTGCCTTCTCCATTCAAACTGCAAACCATGTCGAGTCAGTGTGTCTTCTACATTCAAACTGCAAACCATGTCTGGTCAGTGTGCCTTATCCATTCAAACTGCTAACCATGTCGGGTCAGTGTGCCTTCTCCATTCAAACTGCTAACCATGTCGGGTCAGTGTGACTTCTCCATTCAAACTGCAAACCATGTCGGGTCATTGTGCCTTCTCCATTCAAACTGCTAAGCATGTCGGGTCAGTGTGCCTTCTCCATTCAAACTGCTAACCATGTCGGGTCAGTGTGCCTTCTCCATTCAAACTGCTAACCATGTCGGGTCAGTGTGCCTTCTCCATTCAAACTGCTAACCATGTCGGGTCAGTGTGCCTTCTCCATTCAAACTGCTAACCATGTCGTGTCAGTGTGTCTTCTCCATTCAAACTGCTAACCATGTCCGATCACCAGTGTGCCTTCTCCATTCAAACTGCTAACCATGTCCGATCACCAGTGTGCCTTCTCCATTCAAACTGCTAACCATGTCGGGTCAGTGTGCCTTCTCCATTCAAACTGCTAACCATGTCACGTCAGTGTGCCTTCTCCATTCAAACTGCTAACCATGTCGGGTCAGTGTGTCTTCTCCATTCAAACTGCTAACCATGTCGGGTCAGTGTGCCTTCTCCATTCAAACTGCTAACAATGTCGGGTCAGTGTGCCTTCTCCATTCAAACTGTTTACCTTCTCCGATCACCAGTGTGCCTTCTCCATTCAAACAGCTAACCATGTCGGGTCAGTGTGCCTTCTCCATTCAAACTGCTAACCATGTCGGGTCAGTGTGCCTTCTCCATTCAAACAGCTAACCATGTCGGGTCAGTGTGCCTTCTCCATTCAAACTGCTAACCATGTCGGTATAGTGTGCCTTCTCCATTCAAACTGCTAACCATGTCGGGTCAGTGAGCCTTCTCCATTCAAACTGCTAACCATGTCGGGTCAGTGTGTCTTCTCTATTCAAACTGCTAACCATGTCGGGTCAGTGTGTCCTCTCCATTCAAACTGCTAACCATGTCGTGTCAGTGTGTCTTCTCCATTCAAACTGCTAACCATGTCGGGTCAGTGTGCCTTCTCCATTCAAACTGCTAACCATGTTGGGTCAGTGTGTCTTCTACATTCAAACTGCTTACCTTGTCCGATCACCAGTGAGCCTTCTACATTCAAACTGCTAACCATTTCGGGTCAGTGTGCCTTCTCCATTCAAACTACTAATCATATCCGATCACCAGTGTGCCTTCTCCATTCAAACTGCAAACCATGTCGGGTCAGTGTGCCTTCTCCATTCAAACTGCTAACCATGTCGGTTCAGTGTGCCTTCTCCATTCAAACTGCTAACCATGTCGGCTCTGTGTGCCTTCTCCATTCAAACTGCTAACCATATCGGGTCTGTGTGCCTTCTCCATTCAAACTGCTAACCATGTCCGATCACCAGTGTGCCTTCTTCATTCAAACTACTAACCATGTCGGGTCAGTGTGCCTTCTCCATTCAAACTGCAAACCATGTCGGGTCAGTGTGCCTTCTCCATTCAAACTGCTAACCATGTCGAGTCAGTGTGTCTTCTCCATTCAAACTGCTAACCATGTCTGGTCAGTGTGCCTTATCCATTCAAACTGCTAACCATGTCGGGTCAGTGTGCCTTCTCCATTCAAACTGCTAACCATGTCGGGTTAGTGTGACTTCTCCATTCAAACTGCAAGCCATGTCGGGTCATTGTGCCTTCTCCATTCAAACTGCTAAGCATGTCGGGTCAGTGTGCCTTCTCCATTCAAACTGCTAACCATGTCGGGTCAGTGTGCCTTCTCCATTCAAACTGCTAACCATGTCGGGTCAGTGAGCCTTCTCCATTCAAACTGCTAACCATGTCGGGTCAGTGTGCCTTCTCCATTCAAACTGCTAACCATGTCGGGTCAGTGTGCCTTCTCCATTCAAACTGCTAACCATGTCGGGTCAGTGAGCCTTCTCCATTCAAACTGCTAACCATGTCGGGTCAGTGTGCCTTCTCCATTCAAACTGCTAACCATGTCGGGTCAGTGTGCCTTCTCCATTCAAACTGCTAACCATGTCGGGTCAGTGTGTCTTCTCTATTCAAACTGCTAACCATGTCGGGTCAGTGTGTCCTCTCCATTCAAACTGCTAACCATGTCGTGTCAGTGTGTCTTCTCCATTCAAACTGCTAACCATGTCGGGTCAGTGTGCCTTCTCCATTCAAACTGCTAACCATGTTGGGTCAGTGTGTCTTCTACATTCAAACTGCTTACCTTGTCCGATCACCAGTGAGCCTTCTACATTCAAACTGCTAACCATTTCGGGTCAGTGTGCCTTCTCCATTCAAACTACTAATCATATCCGATCACCAGTGTGCCTTCTCCATTCAAACTGCAAACCATGTCGGGTCAGTGTGCCTTCTCCATTCAAACTGCTAACCATGTCGGTTCAGTGTGCCTTCTCCATTCAAACTGCTAACCATGTCGGCTCTGTGTGCCTTCTCCATTCAAACTGCTAACCATATCGGGTCTGTGTGCCTTCTCCATTCAAACTGCTAACCATGTCCGATCACCAGTGTGCCTTCTTCATTCAAACTACTAACCATGTCGGGTCAGTGTGCCTTCTCCATTCAAACTGCAAACCATGTCGAGTCAGTGTGTCTTCTCCATTCAAACTGCTAACCATGTCTGGTCAGTGTGCCTTATCCATTCAAACTGCTAACCATGTCGGGTCAGTGTGCCTTCTCCATTCAAACTGCTAACCATGTCGGGTTAGTGTGACTTCTCCATTCAAACTGCAAGCCATGTCGGGTCATTGTGCCTTCTCCATTCAAACTGCTAAGCATGTCGGGTCAGTGTGCCTTCTCCATTCAAACTGCTAACCATGTCGGGTCAGTGTGCCTTCTCCATTCAAACTGCTAACCATGTCGGGTCAGTGAGCCTTCTCCATTCAAACTGCTAACCATGTCGGGTCAGTGTGCCTTCTCCATTCAAACTGCTAACCATGTCGGGTCAGTGTGCCTTCTCCATTCAAACTGCTAACCATGTCGGGTCAGTGAGCCTTCTCCATTCAAACTGCTAACCATGTCGGGTCAGTGTGCCTTCTCCATTCAAACTGCTAACCATGTCGGGTCAGTGTGCCTTCTCCATTCAAACTGCTAACCATGTCGTGTCAGTGTGTCTTCTCCATTCAAACTGCTAACCATGTCCGATCACCAGTGTGCCTTCTCCATTCAAACTGCTAACCATGTCGGGTCAGTGTGCCTTCTCCATTCAAACTGCTAACCATGTCACGTCAGTGTGCCTTCTCCATTCAAACTGCTAACCATGTCGGGTCAGTGTGTCTTCTCCATTCAAACTGCTAACCATGTCGGGTCAGTGTGCCTTCTCCATTCAAACTGCTAACAATGTCGGGTCAGTGTGCCTTCTCCATTCAAACTGTTTACCTTCTCCGATCACCAGTGTGCCTTCTCCATTCAAACAGCTAACCATGTCGGGTCAGTGTGCCTTCTCCATTCTAACTGCTAACCATGTCGGGTCAGTGTGCCTTCTCCATTCAAACAGCTAACCATGTCGGGTCAGTGTGCCTTCTCCATTCAAACGGCTAACCATGTCGGGTCAGTGTGTCTTCTCTATTCAAACTGCTAACTATGTCGGGTCAGTGTGTCTTCTCCATTCAAACTGCTAACCATGTCGTGTCAGTGTGTCTTCTCCATTCAAACTGCTAACCATGTCGGGTCAGTGTGCCTTCTCCATTCAAACTGCTTACCTTGTCCGATCACCAGTGTGCCTTCTCCATTCAAACAGCTAAACATGTCGGGTCAGTGTGCCTTCTCCATTCAAACAGCTAACCATGTCGGGTCAGTGTGCCTTCTCCATTCAAACTGCTAACCATGTCGGGATAGTGTGCCTTCTCCATTCAAACTGCTAACCATGTCGGGACAGTGTGCCTTCTCCATTCAAACTGCTAACCTTGTCGGGTCAGTGTGCCTTCTCCATTCAAACTGCTAACCATGTCGGGACAGTGTGCCTTCTCCATTCAAACTGCTAACCATGTCGGGTCAGTGTGCCTTCTCCATTCAAACTGCTAACCATGTCGGGATAGTGTGCCTTCTCCATTCAAACTGCTAACCATGTCGGGTCAGTGTGTCTTCTCTATTCAAACTGCTAACCATGTCGGGTCAGTGAGCCTTCTCCATTCAAACTGCTAACCATGTCGTGTCAGTGTGTCTTCTCCATTCAAACTGCTAACCATGTCGGGTCAGTGTGCCTTCTCCATTCAAACTGCTAACCATGTCCGATCACAAGTGTGCCTTCTACATTCAAGTTGCTAACATGTCGGGTCTGTGTGCCTTCTACATTCAAACTGCTAACCATGTCGGGTCAGTGTGCCTTCTGCATTCAAACTACTAACCATATCCGATCACCAGTGTGCCTTCTCCTTTCAAACTGCAAACCATGTCGGGTCAGTGTGCCTTCTCCATTCAAACTGCTAACCATGTCGGTTCAGTGTGCCTTCTCCATTCAAACTGCTAACCATGTCGGCTCAGTGTGCCTTCTCCATTCAAACTGCTAACCATGTCGGGTCTGTGTGCCCTCTCCATTCAAACTGCTAACCATGTCCGATCACCAGAGTGCCTTCTCCATTCAAACTGCTAACCATGTCGGGTCAGTGTGCCTTCTCCATTCAAACTACTAACCAGGTCGGGTCAGTGTGCCTTCTCCATTCAAACTGCAAACCATGTCGAGTCAGTATGTCTTCTACATTCAAACTGCAAACCATGTCTGGTCAGTGTGCCTTCTCCATTCAAACTGCTAACCATGTCGGGTCAGTGTGCCTTCTCCATTCAAACTGCTAACCATGTCGGGTCAGTGTGACTTCTCCATTCAAACTGCAAACCATGTCGGGTCATTGTGCCTTCTCCATTCAAACTGCTAAGCATGTCGGGTCAGTGTGTCTTCTCCATTCAAACTGCTAACCATGTCGGGTCAGTGTGCCTTCTCCATTCAAACTGCTAACCATGTCGGGTCAGTGTGCCTTCTCCATTCAAACTGCTAACCATGTCGGGTCAGTGTGCCTTATCCATTCAAACAGCTAACCATGTCGGGTCAGTGTGCCTTCTCCATTCAAACTGCTAACCATGTCGGGTCAGTGTGTCTTCTCTATTCAAACTGCTAACTATGTCGGGTCAGTGTGTCTTCTCCATTCAAACTGCTAACCATGTCGTGTCAGTGTGTCTTCTCCATTCAAACTGCTAACCATGTCGGGTCAGTGTGCCTTCTCCATTCAAACTGCTTACCTTGTCCGATCACCAGTGTGCCTTCTCCATTCAAACAGCTAAACATGTCGGGTCAGTGTGCCTTCTCCATTCAAACAGCTAACCATGTCGGGTCAGTGTGCCTTCTCCATTCAAACTGCTAACCATGTCGGGATAGTGTGCCTTCTCCATTCAAACTGCTAACCATGTCGTGACAGTGTGCCTTCTCCATTCAAACTGCTAACCATGTCGGGTCAGTGTGCCTTCTCCATTCAAACTGCTAACCATGTCGGGACAGTGTGCCTTCTCCATTCAAACTGCTAACCATGTCGGGTCAGTGTGCCTTCTCCATTCAAACTGCTAACCATGTCGGGATAGTGTGCCTTCTCCATTCAAACTGCTAACCATGTCGGGTCAGTGTGTCTTCTCTATTCAAACTGCTAACCATGTCGGGTCAGTGAGCCTTCTCCATTCAAACTGCTAACCATGTCGGGACAGTGTGCCTTCTCCATTCAAACTGCTAACCATGTCGGGTCACTGTGTCTTCTCCATTCAAACTGCTAACCATGTCGGGTCAGTGTGTCTTCTCTATTCAAACTGCTAACCATGTCGGGTCAGTGAGCCTTCTCCATTCAAACTGCTAACCATGTCGGGACAGTGTGCCTTCTCCATTCAAACTGCTAACCATGTCGGGACAGTGTGCCTTCTCCATTCAAACTGCTAACCATGTCGGGATAGTGTGCCTTCTCCATTCAAACTGCTAACCATGTCGGGTCAGTGTGTCTTCTCTATTCAAACTGCTAACCATGTCGGGTCAGTGTGTCCTCTCCATTCAAACTGCTAACCATGTCGTGTCAGTGTGTCTTCTCCATTCAAACTGCTAACCATGTCGGGTCAGTGTGCCTTCTCCATTCAAACTGCTAACCATGTCGGGTCAGTGTGTCTTCTCTATTCAAACTGCTAACCATGTCGGGTCAGTGAGCCTTCTCCATTCAAACTGCTAACCATGTCGGGACAGTGTGCCTTCTCCATTCAAACTGCTAACCATGTCGGTTCACTGTGTCTTCTCCATTCAAACTGCTAACCATGTCGGGTCAGTGAGCCTTCTCCATTCAAACTGCTAACCATGTCGGGATAGTGTGCCTTCTCCATTCAAACTGCTAACCATGTCGGGTCAGTGTGTCTTCTCTATTCAAACTGCTAACCATGTCGGGATAGTGTGCCTTCTCCATTCAAACTGCTAACCATGTCGGGTCAGTGTGTCCTCTCCATTCAAACTGCTAACCATGTCGTGTCAGTGTGTCTTCTCCATTCAAACTGCTAACCATGTCGGGTCAGTGTGTCTTCTCCATTCAAACTGCTAACCATGTCGTGTCAGTGTGTCTTCTCCATTCAAACTGCTAACCATGTCGGGTCAGTGTGCCTTCTCCATTCAAACTGCTTACCTTGTCCGATCACCAGTGTGCCTTCTCCATTCAAACAGCTAAACATGTCGGGTCAGTGTGCCTTCTCCATTCAAACAGCTAACCATGTCGGGTCAGTGTGCCTTCTCCATTCAAACTGCTAACCATGTCGGGATAGTGTGCCTTCTCCATTCAAACTGCTAACCATGTCGGGACAGTCTGCCTTCTCCATTCAAACTGCTAACCATGTCGGGTCAGTGTGCCTTCTCCATTCAAACTGCTAACCATGTCGGGACAGTGTGCCTTCTCCATTCAAACTGCTAACCATGTCGGGTCAGTGTGCCTTCTCCATTCAAACTGCTAACCATGTCGGGATAGTGTGCCTTCTCCATTCAAACTGCTAACCATGTCGGGTCAGTGTGTCTTCTCTATTCAAACTGCTAACCATGTCGGGTCAGTGAGCCTTCTCCATTCAAAATGCTAACCATGTCGGGACAGTGTGCCTTCTCCATTCAAACTGCTAACCATGTCGGGTTAGTGTGTCTTCTCTATTCAAACTGCTAACCATGTCGGGTCAGTGTGTCCTCTACATTCAAACTGCTAACCATGTCGTGTCAGTGTGTCTTCTCCATTCAAACTGCTAACCATGTCGGGTCAGTGTGCCTTCTCCATTCAAACTGCTAACCATGTCCGATCACCAGTGTGCCTTCTACATTCAAGTTGCTAACATTTCGGGTCTGTGTGCCTTCTACATTCAAACTGCTAACCATGTCGGGTCAGTGTGCCTTCTGCATTCAAACTACTAACCATATCCGATCACCAGTGTGCCTTCTCCTTTCAAACTGCAAACCATGTCGGGTCAGTGTGCCTTCTCCATTCAAACTGCTAACCATGTCGGTTCAGTGTGCCTTCTCCATTCAAACTGCTAACCATGTCGGCTCAGTGTGCCTTCTCCATTTAAACTGCTAACCATGTCGGGTCTGTGTGCCTTCTCCATTCAAACTGCTAACCATGTCCGATCACCAGAGTGCCTTCTCCATTCAAACTGCTAACCATGTCGGGTCAGTGTGCCTTCTCCATTCAAACTACTAACCATGTCGGGACAGTGTGCATTCTCCATTCAAACTGCAAACCATGTCGAGTCAGTATGTCTTCTACATTCAAACTGCAAACCATGTCTGGTCAGTGTGCCTTCTCCATTCAAACTGCTAACCATGTCGGGTCAGTGTGCCTTCTCCATTCAAACTGCTAACCATGTCGGGTCAGTGTGACTTCTCCATTCAAACTGCAAACCATGTCGGGTCATTGTGCCTTCTCCATTCAAACTGCTAAGCATGTCGGGTCAGTGTGCCTTCTCCATTCAAACTGCTAACCATGTCGGGTCAGTGTGCCTTCTCCATTCAAACTGCTAACCATGTCGGGTCAGTGTGCCTTCTTCATTCAAACTTCTAACCATGTCGGGTCAGTGTGCCTTCTCCATTCAAACTGCTAACCATGTCGTGTCAGTGTGCCTTCTCCATTCAAACTGCTAACCATGTCCGATCACCAGTGTGCCTTCTCCATTCAAACTGCTAACCATGTCCGATCACCAGTGTGCCTTCTCCATTCAAACTGCTAACCATGTCGGGTCAGTGTGTCTTCTTCATTCAAACTGCTAGCCATGTCTGGTCCGTGTGCCTTCTCCATTCAAACTGCTATCCATGTCCGATCACCAGTGTGCCTTCTCCATTCAAACTGCTAACCATGTCGGGTCAGTGTGTCTTCTTCATTCAAACTGCTAGCCATGTCTGGTCAGTGTGCCTTCTCCATTCAAACTGCTAACCATGTCGGGTCTGTGTGCCTTCTCCATTCAAACTGCTAACCATGTCGGGTCAGTGTGCCTTCTCCATTCAAACTGCTAACCATGTCGGTTCAGTGTGCCTTCTCCATTCAAACTGCTAACCATGTCGGGTCAGTGTGCCTTCTCCATTCAAACTGCTAACAATGTCGAGTCAGTGTGCCTTCTCCATTCAAACTGTTTACCTTCTCCGATCACCAGTGTGCCTACTCCATTCAAACTGCTAACCATGTCGGGTCAGTGTGCCTTCTCCATTCAAACTGCTAACCATGTCAGGTCAGTGTGCCTTCTTCATTCAAACTATTAACCATGTTGGGTCAGTGTGCCTTCTCCATTCAAACAGCTAACCATGTCGGGTCAGTGTGCCTTCTCCATTCAAACTGCTAAGCATGTCGGGTCAGTGTGCCTTCTCCATTCAAACTGCTAACCATGTCGGGTCAGTGTGCCTTCTCCATTCAAACTGCTAACCATATCGGGTCAGTGTGACTTCTCCATTGAAACTGCTAACCATGTCAGGTCAGTGTGCATTCTCCATTCAAACTGCTAACCATGTCGCGTCAGTGTGCCTTCTCCATTCAAACTGCTAACCATGTCGGGTCTGTGTGACTTCTCCATTCAAACTGCAAACCATGTCGGGTCAGTGTGCCTTCTCCATTCAAACAGCTAACCATGTCGGGTCAGTGTGCCTTCTCCATTCAAACTGCTAACCATGTCGGGTCAGTGTGCCTTCTCCATTCAAACTGCTAACCATGTCGGGTCAGTGTGCCTTCTCCATTCAAACTGCTAACCATGTCGGGTCAGTGTGTCTTCTCCATTCAAACTGCTAACCATGTCCGATCACCAGTGTGCCTTCTCCATTCAAACTGCTAACCATGTCCGATCACCAGTGTGCCTTCTCCATTCAAACTGCTAACCATGTAGGGTCAGAGTACCTTCTCCATTCAAACTGCTAACCATGTCTGGTCAGTGTGCCTTCTCCATTCAAACTGCTAACCATGTCGGGTCAGTGTGTCTTCTTCAATCAAACTGCTAGCCATGTCTGGTCAGTGTGCCTTCTCCATTCAAACTGCTAATCATGTCGGGTCAGTGTGCCTTCTCCATTCAAACTGCTAACCATCTCGGGTCAGTGTGTCTTCTCCATTCAAACTGCTAACCATGTCGGGTCAGTGTGCCTTCTCCATTCAAATTGCTAACAATGTCGGGTCAGTGTGCCTTCTCCATTCAAACTGTTTACCTTCTCCGATCACCAGTGTGCCTTCTCCATTCAAACAGCTAACCATGTCGGGTCAGTGTGCCTTCTCCATTCAAACTGCTTACCTTGTCCGATCACCAGTGTGCCTTCTCCATTCTAACTGCTAACCATGTCGGGTCTGTGTGCCTTCTCCATTCAAACTGCTAACAATGTCGGGTCTGTGTGCCTTCTCCATTCAAACTGCTTACCTTGTCCGATCACCAGTGTGCCTTCTCCATTCAAACAGCTAACCATGTCGGGTCAGTGTGCCTTCTCCATTCAAACAGCTAACCATGTCGGGTCAGTGTGCCTTCTGCATTCAAACTGCTAACCATGTCGGGTCAGTGTGTCTTCTCTATTCAAACTGCTAACCATGTCGTGTCAGTGTGTCTTCTCCATTCAAACTGCTAACCATGTCGGGTCAGTGTGCCTTCTCCATTCAAACTGCTAACCATGTCAGGTCAGTGTGACTTCTCCATTCAAACTGCTAACCATGTCGGGTCAGTGTGACTTCTCCATTGAAACTTCTAACCATGTCAGGTTAGTGTGCCTTCTCCATTCAAACTGCTAACCATGTCGCGTCAGTGTGCCTTCTCCATTCAAACTGCTAACCATATCGGGTCAGTGTGACTTCTCCATTCAAACTGCAAACCATGTCGGGTAATTGTGCCTTCTACATTCAAACTGCTAAGCATGTCTGGTCAGTGTGCCTTCTCCATTCAAACTGCTAACCATGTCCGATCACCAGTGTTCCTTCTCCATTCAAACTGCTAACCATGTCCGATCACCAGTGTGCCTTCTCCATTCAAACTGCTAACCATGTCCGATCACCAGTGTGCCTTCTCCATTCAAACTGCTTACCTTGTCCGATCACCAGTGTGCCTTCTCCATTCAGACAGCTAAACATGTCGGGTCAGTGTGCCTTCTCCATTCAAACAGCTAACCATGTCGGGTCAGTGTGCCTTCTCCATTCAAACTGCTAACCATGTCGGGATAGTGTGCCTTCTCCATTCAAACTGCTAACCATGTCGGGACAGTGTGCCTTCTCCATTCAAACTGCTAACCATGTCGGGTCAGTGTGTCTTTTCTATTCAAACTGCTAACCATGTCGGGTCAGTGAGCCTTCTCCATTCAAACTGCTAACCATGTCGGGTCAGTGTGTCTTCTCTATTCAAACTGCTAACCATGTCGGGTCAGTGTGTCCTCTCCATTCAAACTGCTAACCATGTCGTGTCAGTGTGTCTTCTCCATTCAAACTGCTAACCATGTCGGGTCAGTGTGCCTTCTCCATTCAAACTGCTAACCATGTTGGGTCAGTGTGTCTTCTCCATTCAAACTGCTAACCATGTCCGATCACCAGTGTGCCTTCTACATTCAAGTTGCTAACATGTCGGGTCTGTGTGCCTTCTACATTCAAACTGCTTACCTTGTCCGATCACCAGTGAGCCTTCTACATTCAAACTGCTAACCATTTCGGATCTGTGTGCCTTCTCCATTCAAACTACTAACCATATCCGATCACCAGTGTGCCTTCTCCATTCAAACTGCAAACCATGTCGGGTCAGTGTGCCTTCTCCATTCAAACTGCTAACCATGTCGGTTCAGTGTGCCTTCTCCATTCAAACTGCTAACCATGTCGGCTCAGTGTGCCTTCTCCATTCAAACTGCTAACCATGTCCGATCACCAGTGTGCCTTCTCCATTCAAACTGCTAACCATGTCAGGTCAGTGTGCCTTCTCCATTCAAACTGCTAACCATGTCGGGTCAGTGTGCCTTCTCCATTCAAACTACTAACTATGTCGGGTCAGTGTGCCTTCTCCATTCAAACTGCAAACCATGTCGAGTCAGTATGTCTTCTACATTCAAACTGCAAACCATGTCTGGTCAGTGTGCCTTCTCCATTCAAACTGCTAACCATGTCGGGTCAGTGTGCCTTCTCCATTCAAACTGCTAACCATGTCGGGTCAGTGTGACTTCTCCATTCAAACTGCAAACCATGTCGGGTCATTGTGCCTTCTCCATTCAAACTGCTAAGCATGTCGGGTCAGTGTGCCTTCTCCATTCAAACTGCTAACCATGTCGGGTCAGTGCGCCTTCTCCATTCAAACTGCTAACCATGTCGGGTCTGTGTGCCTTCACCATTCAAACTGCTAACCATGTCGGGTCAGTGTGCCTTCTCCATTCAAACTGCTAACCATGTCGTGTCAGTGTGTCTTCTCCATTCAAACTGCTAACCATGTCCGATCACCAGTGTGCCTTCTCCATTCAAACTGCTAACCATGTCAGATCACCAGTGTGCCTTCACCATTCAAACTGCTAACCATGTCGGGTCAGTGTGTCTTCTTCATTCAAACTGCTAGCCATGTCTGGTCAGTGTGCCTTCTCCATTCAAACTGCTAACCATGTCGGGTCAGTGTGCCTTCTCCATTCAAACTGCTAACCATGTCGGGTCAGTGTGCCTTCTCCATTCAAACTGCTAACCATGTCGGGATAGTGTGCCTTCTCCATTCAAACTGCTAACCATGTCGGGACAGTCTGCCTTCTCCATTCAAACTGCTAACCATGTCGGGTCAGTGTGCCTTCTCCATTCAAACTGCTAACCATGTCGGGACAGTGTGCCTTCTCCATTCAAACTGCTAACCATGTCGGGTCAGTGTGCCTTCTCCATTCAAACTGCTAACCATGTCGGGATAGTGTGCCTTCTCCATTCAAACTGCTAACCATGTCGGGTCAGTGTGTCTTCTCTATTCAAACTGCTAACCATGTCGGGTCAGTGAGCCTTCTCCATTCAAAATGCTAACCATGTCGGGACAGTGTGCCTTCTCCATTCAAACTGCTAACCATGTCGGGTTAGTGTGTCTTCTCTATTCAAACTGCTAACCATGTAGGGTCAGTGTGTCCTCTACATTCAAACTGCTAACCATGTCGTGTCAGTGTGTCTTCTCCATTCAAACTGCTAACCATGTCGGGTCAGTGTGCCTTCTCCATTCAAACTGCTAACCATGTCCGATCACCAGTGTGCCTTCTACATTCAAGTTGCTAACATTTCGGGTCTGTGTGCCTTCTACATTCAAACTGCTAACCATGTCGGGTCAGTGTGCCTTCTGCATTCAAACTACTAACCATATCCGATCACCAGTGTGCCTTCTCCTTTCAAACTGCAAACCATGTCGGGTCAGTGTGCCTTCTCCATTCAAACTGCTAACCATGTCGGTTCAGTGTGCCTTCTCCATTCAAACTGCTAACCATGTCGGCTCAGTGTGCCTTCTCCATTTAAACTGCTAACCATGTCGGGTCTGTGTGCCTTCTCCATTCAAACTGCTAACCATGTCCGATCACCAGAGTGCCTTCTCCATTCAAACTACTAACCATGTCGGGACAGTGTGCATTCTCCATTCAAACTGCAAACCATGTCGAGTCAGTATGTCTTCTACATTCAAACTGCAAACCATGTCTGGTCAGTGTGCCTTCTCCATTCAAACTGCTAACCATGTCGGGTCAGTGTGCCTTCTCCATTCAAACTGCTAACCATGTCGGGTCAGTGTGACTTCTCCATTCAAACTGCAAACCATGTCGGGTCATTGTGCCTTCTCCATTCAAACTGCTAAGCATGTCGGGTCAGTGTGCCTTCTCCATTCAAACTGCTAACCATGTCGGGTCAGTGTGCCTTCTCCATTCAAACTGCTAACCATGTCGGGTCAGTGTGCCTTCTTCATTCAAACTTCTAACCATGTCGGGTCAGTGTGCCTTCTCCATTCAAACTGCTAACCATGTCGTGTCAGTGTGCCTTCTCCATTCAAACTGCTAACCATGTCCGATCACCAGTGTGCCTTCTCCATTCAAACTGCTAACCATGTCCGATCACCAGTGTGCCTTCTCCATTCAAACTGCTAACCATGTCGGGTCAGTGTGTCTTCTTCATTCAAACTGCTAGCCATGTCTGGTCCGTGTGCCTTCTCCATTCAAACTGCTATCCATGTCCGATCACCAGTGTGCCTTCTCCATTCAAACTGCTAACCATGTCGGGTCAGTGGGTCTTCTTCATTCAAACTGCTAGCCATGTCTGGTCAGTGTGCCTTCTCCATTCAAACTGCTAACCATGTCGGGTCTGTGTGCCTTCTCCATTCAAACTGCTAACCATGTCGGGTCAGTGTGCCTTCTCCATTCAAACTGCTAACCATGTCGGTTCAGTGTGCCTTCTCCATTCAAACTGCTAACCATGTCGGGTCAGTGTGCCTTCTCCATTCAAACTGCTAACAATGTCGAGTCAGTGTGCCTTCTCCATTCAAACTGTTTACCTTCTCCGATCACCAGTGTGCCTACTCCATTCAAACTGCTAACCATGTCGGGTCAGTGTGCCTTCTCCATTCAAACTGCTAACCATGTCAGGTCAGTGTGCCTTCTTCATTCAAACTATTAACCATGTTGGGTCAGTGTGCCTTCTCCATTCAAACAGCTAACCATGTCGGGTCAGTGTGCCTTCTCCATTCAAACTGCTAAGCATGTCGGGTCAGTGTGCCTTCTCCATTCAAACTGCTAACCATGTCGGGTCAGTGTGCCTTCTCCATTCAAACTGCTAACCATGTCGGGTCAGTGTGACTTCTCCATTGAAACTGCTAACCATGTCAGGTCAGTGTGCATTCTCCATTCAAACTGCTAACCATGTCGCGTCAGTGTGCCTTCTCCATTCAAACTGCTAACCATGTCGGGTCTGTGTGACTTCTCCATTCAAACTGCAAACCATGTCGGGTCAGTGTGCCTTCTCCATTCAAACAGCTAACCATGTCGGGTCAGTGTGCCTTCTCCATTCAAACTGCTAACCATGTCGGGTCAGTGTGCCTTCTCCATTCAAACTGCTAACCATGTCGGGTCAGTGTGCCTTCTCCATTCAAACTGCTAACCATGTCGGGTCAGTGTGTCTTCTCCATTCAAACTGCTAACCATGTCCGATCACCAGTGTGCCTTCTCCATTCAAACTGCTAACCATGTCCGATCACCAGTGTGCCTTCTCCATTCAAACTGCTAACCATGTAGGGTCAGAGTACCTTCTCCATTCAAACTGCTAACCATGTCTGGTCAGTGTGCCTTCTCCATTCAAACTGCTAACCATGTCGGGTCAGTGTGTCTTCTTCAATCAAACTGCTAGCCATGTCTGGTCAGTGTGCCTTCTCCATTCAAACTGCTAATCATGTCGGGTCAGTGTGCCTTCTCCATTCAAACTGCTAACCATCTCGGGTCAGTGTGTATTCTCCATTCAAACTGCTAACCATGTCGGGTCAGTGTGCCTTCTCCATTCAAATTGCTAACAATGTCGGGTCAGTGTGCCTTCTCCATTCAAACTGTTTACCTTCTCCGATCACCAGTGTGCCTTCTCCATTCAAACAGCTAACCATGTCGGGTCAGTGTGCCTTCTCCATTCAAACTGCTTACCTTGTCCGATCACCAGTGTGCCTTCTCCATTCTAACTGCTAACCATGTCGGGTCTGTGTGCCTTCTCCATTCAAACTGCTAACAATGTCGGGTCTGTGTGCCTTCTCCATTCAAACTGCTTACCTTGTCCGATCACCAGTGTGCCTTCTCCATTCAAACAGCTAACCATGTCGGGTCAGTGTGCCTTCTCCATTCAAACAGCTAACCATGTCGGGTCAGTGTGCCTTCTGCATTCAAACTGCTAACCATGTCGGGTCAGTGTGTCTTCTCTATTCAAACTGCTAACCATGTCGTGTCAGTGTGTCTTCTCCATTCAAACTGCTAACCATGTCGGGTCAGTGTGCCTTCTCCATTCAAACTGCTAACCATGTCAGGTCAGTGTGACTTCTCCATTCAAACTGCTAACCATGTCGGGTCAGTGTGACTTCTCCATTGAAACTTCTAACCATGTCAGGTTAGTGTGCCTTCTCCATTCAAACTGCTAACCATGTCGCGTCAGTGTGCCTTCTCCATTCAAACTGCTAACCATATCGGGTCAGTGTGACTTCTCCATTCAAACTGCAAACCATGTCGGGTAATTGTGCCTTCTCCATTCAAACTGCTAAGCATGTCGGGTCAGTATGCCTTCTCCATTCAAACTGCTAACCATGTCCGATCACCAGTGTTCCTTCTCCATTCAAACTGCTAACCATGTCCGATCACCAGTGTGCCTTCTCCATTCAAACTGCTAACCATGTCCGATCACCAGTGTGCCTTCTCCATTCAAACTGCTTACCTTGTCCGATCACCAGTGTGCCTTCTCCATTCAGACAGCTAAACATGTCGGGTCAGTGTGCCTTCTCCATTCAAACAGCTAACCATGTCGGGTCAGTGTGCCTTCTCCATTCAAACTGCTAACCATGTCGGGATAGTGTGCCTTCTCCATTCAAACTGCTAACCATGTCGGGACAGTGTGCCTTCTCCATTCAAACTGCTAACCATGTCGGGTCAGTGTGTCTTTTCTATTCAAACTGCTAACCATGTCGGGTCAGTGAGCCTTCTCCATTCAAACTGCTAACCATGTCGGGTCAGTGTGTCTTCTCTATTCAAACTGCTAACCATGTCGGGTCAGTGTGTCCTCTCCATTCAAACTGCTAACCATGTCGTGTCAGTGTGTCTTCTCCATTCAAACTGCTAACCATGTCGGGTCAGTGTGCCTTCTCCATTCAAACTGCTAACCATGTTGGGTCAGTGTGTCTTCTCCATTCAAACTGCTAACCATGTCCGATCACCAGTGTGCCTTCTACATTCAAGTTGCTAACATGTCGGGTCTGTGTGCCTTCTACATTCAAACTGCTTACCTTGTCCGATCACCAGTGAGCCTTCTACATTCAAACTGCTAACCATTTCGGATCTGTGTGCCTTCTCCATTCAAACTACTAACCATATCCGATCACCAGTGTGCCTTCTCCATTCAAACTGCAAACCATGTCGGGTCAGTGTGCCTTCTCCATTCAAACTGCTAACCATGTCGGTTCAGTGTGCCTTCTCCATTCAAACTGCTAACCATGTCGGCTCAGTGTGCCTTCTCCATTCAAACTGCTAACCATGTCCGATCACCAGTGTGCCTTCTCCATTGAAACTGCTAACCATGTCAGGTCAGTGTGCCTTCTCCATTCAAACTGCTAACCATGTCGGGTCAGTGTGCCTTCTCCATTCAAACTACTAACCATGTCGGGTCAGTGTGCCTTCTCCATTCAAACTGCAAACCATGTCGAGTCAGTATGTCTTCTACATTCAAACTGCAAACCATGTCTGGTCAGTGTGCCTTCTCCATTCAAACTGCTAACCATGTCGGGTCAGTGTGCCTTCTCCATTCAAACTGCTAACCATGTCGGGTCAGTGTGACTTCTCCATTCAAACTGCAAACCATGTCGGGTCATTGTGCCTTCTCCATTCAAACTGCTAAGCATGTCGGGTCAGTGTGCCTTCTCCATTCAAACTGCTAACCATGTCGGGTCAGTGCGCCTTCTCCATTCAAACTGCGAACCATGTCGGGTCTGTGTGCCTTCACCATTCAAACTGCTAACCATGTCGGGTCAGTGTGCCTTCTCCATTCAAACTGCTAACCATGTCGTGTCAGTGTGTCTTCTCCATTCAAACTGCTAACCATGTCCGATCACCAGTGTGCCTTCTCCATTCAAACTGCTAACCATGTCAGATCACCAGTGTGCCTTCACCATTCAAACTGCTAACCATGTCGGGTCAGTGTGTCTTCTTCATTCAAACTGCTAGCCATGTCTGGTCAGTGTGCCTTCTCCATTCAAACTGCTAACCATGTCGGGTCAGTGTGCCTTCTCCATTCAAACTGCTAACCATGTCGGGTCAGTGTGCCTTCTCCATTCAAACTGCTAACCATGTCGGGTCAGTGTGTCTTCTCCATTCAAACTGCTAACCATGTCCGATCACCAGTGTGCCTTCTCCATTCAAACTGCTAACCATGTCCGATCACCAGTGTGCCTTCTCCATTCAAACTGCTAACCATGTAGGGTCAGAGTACCTTCTCCATTCAAACTGCTAACCATGTCTGGTCAGTGTGCCTTCTCCATTCAAACTGCTAACCATGTCGGGTCAGTGTGTCTTCTTCAATCAAACTGCTAGCCATGTCTGGTCAGTGTGCCTTCTCCATTCAAACTGCTAATCATGTCGGGTCAGTGTGCCTTCTCCATTCAAACTGCTAACCATCTCGGGTCAGTGTGTCTTCTCCATTCAAACTGCTAACCATGTCGGGTCAGTGTGCCTTCTCCATTCAAATTGCTAACAATGTCGGGTCAGTGTGCCTTCTCCATTCAAACTGTTTACCTTCTCCGATCACCAGTGTGCCTTCTCCATTCAAACAGCTAACCATGTCGGGTCAGTGTGCCTTCTCCATTCAAACTGCTTACCTTGTCCGATCACCAGTGTGCCTTCTCCATTCTAACTGCTAACCATGTCGGGTCTGTGTGCCTTCTCCATTCAAACTGCTAACAATGTCGGGTCTGTGTGCCTTCTCCATTCAAACTGCTTACCTTGTCCGATCACCAGTGTGCCTTCTCCATTCAAACAGCTAACCATGTCGGGTCAGTGTGCCTTCTCCATTCAAACAGCTAACCATGTCGGGTCAGTGTGCCTTCTGCATTCAAACTGCTAACCATGTCGGGTCAGTGTGTCTTCTCTATTCAAACTGCTAACCATGTCGTGTCAGTGTGTCTTCTCCATTCAAACTGCTAACCATGTCGGGTCAGTGTGCCTTCTCCATTCAAACTGCTAACCATGTCAGGTCAGTGTGACTTCTCCATTCAAACTGCTAACCATGTCGGGTCAGTGTGACTTCTCCATTGAAACTTCTAACCATGTCAGGTTAGTGTGCCTTCTCCATTCAAACTGCTAACCATGTCGCGTCAGTGTGCCTTCTCCATTCAAACTGCTAACCATATCGGGTCAGTGTGACTTCTCCATTCAAACTGCAAACCATGTCGGGTAATTGTGCCTTCTCCATTCAAACTGCTAAGCATGTCGGGTCAGTGTGCCTTCTCCATTCAAACTGCTAACCATGTCCGATCACCAGTGTTCCTTCTCCATTCAAACTGCTAACCATGTCCGATCACCAGTGTGCCTTCTCCATTCAAACTGCTAACCATGTCCGATCACCAGTGTGCCTTCTCCATTCAAACTGCTTACCTTGTCCGATCACCAGTGTGCCTTCTCCATTCAGACAGCTAAACATGTCGGGTCAGTGTGCCTTCTCCATTCAAACAGCTAACCATGTCGGGTCAGTGTGCCTTCTCCATTCAAACTGCTAACCATGTCGGGATAGTGTGCCTTCTCCATTCAAACTGCTAACCATGTCGGGACAGTGTGCCTTCTCCATTCAAACTGCTAACCATGTCGGGTCAGTGTGTCTTTTCTATTCAAACTGCTAACCATGTCGGGTCAGTGAGCCTTCTCCATTCAAACTGCTAACCATGTCGGGTCAGTGTGTCTTCTCTATTCAAACTGCTAACCATGTCGGGTCAGTGTGTCCTCTCCATTCAAACTGCTAACCATGTCGTGTCAGTGTGTCTTCTCCATTCAAACTGCTAACCATGTCGGGTCAGTGTGCCTTCTCCATTCAAACTGCTAACCATGTTGGGTCAGTGTGTCTTCTCCATTCAAACTGCTAACCATGTCCGATCACCAGTGTGCCTTCTACATTCAAGTTGCTAACATGTCGGGTCTGTGTGCCTTCTACATTCAAACTGCTTACCTTCTCCGATCACCAGTGAGCCTTCTACATTCAAACTGCTAACCATTTCGGATCTGTGTGCCTTCTCCATTCAAACTACTAACCATATCCGATCACCAGTGTGCCTTCTCCATTCAAACTGCAAACCATGTCGGGTCAGTGTGCCTTCTCCATTCAAACTGCTAACCATGTCGGTTCAGTGTGCCTTCTCCATTCAAACTGCTAACCATGTCGGCTCAGTGTGCCTTCTCCATTCAAACTGCTAACCATGTCCGATCACCAGTGTGCCTTCTCCATTCAAACTGCTAACCATGTCAGGTCAGTGTGCCTTCTCCATTCAAACTGCTAACCATGTCGGGTCAGTGTGCCTTCTCCATTCAAACTACTAACCATGTCGGGTCAGTGTGCCTTCTCCATTCAAACTGCAAACCATGTCGAGTCAGTATGTCTTCTACATTCAAACTGCAAACCATGTCTGGTCAGTGTGCCTTCTCCATTCAAACTGCTAACCATGTCGGGTCAGTGTGCCTTCTCCATTCAAACTGCTAACCATGTCGGGTCAGTGTGACTTCTCCATTCAAACTGCAAACCATGTCGGGTCATTGTGCCTTCTCCATTCAAACTGCTAAGCATGTCGGGTCAGTGTGCCTTCTCCATTCAAACTGCTAACCATGTCGGGTCAGTGCGCCTTCTCCATTCAAACTGCTAACCATGTCGGGTCTGTGTGCCTTCACCATTCAAACTGCTAACCATGTCGGGTCAGTGTGCCTTCTCCATTCAAACTGCTAACCATGTCGTGTCAGTGTGTCTTCTCCATTCAAACTGCTAACCATGTCCGATCACCAGTGTGCCTTCTCCATTCAAACTGCTAACCATGTCAGATCACCAGTGTGCCTTCACCATTCAAACTGCTAACCATGTCGGGTCAGTGTGTCTTCTTCATTCAAACTGCTAGCCATGTCTGGTCAGTGTGCCTTCTACATTCAAACTGCTAACCATGTCCGATCACCAGTGCGCCTTCTCCATTCAAACTGCTAACCATTTCGGGTCAGTGTGTCTTCTTCATTCAAACTGCTAGCCATGTCTGGTCAGTGTGCCTTCTCCATTCAAACTGCTAACCATGTCGGGTCAGTGTGCCTTCTCCATTCAAACTGCTAACCAAGTCGGGTCAGTGTGCCTTCTCCATTCAAACTGCTAACCATGTCGGTTCAGTGTGCCTTCTCCATTCAAACTGCTAACCATGTCGGGTCAGTGTGCCTTCTCCATTCAAACTGCTAACAATGTCGAGTCAGTGTGCCTTCTCCATTCAAACTGTTTACCTTCTCCGATCACCAGTGTGCCTACTCCATTCAAACTGCTAACAATGTCGGGTCAGTGTGCCTTCTCCATTCAAACTGCTAACCATGTCAGGTCAGTGTGCCTTCTTCATTCAAACTATTAACCATGTTGGGTCAGTGTGCCTTCTCCATTCAAACAGCTAACCATGTCGGGTCAGTGTGCCTTCTCCATTCAAACTGCTAAGCATGTCGGGTCAGTGTGCCTTCTCCATTCAAACTGCTAACCATATCGGGTCAGTGTGCCTTCTCCATTCAAACTGCTAACCATGTCGGTTCAGTGTGACTTCTCCATTGAAACTGCTAACCATGTCAGGTCAGTGTGCCTTCTCCATTCAAACTGCTAACCATGTCGCGTCAGTGTGCCTTCTCCATTCAAACTGCTAACCATGTCGGGTCTGTGTGACTTCTCCATTCAAACTGCAAACCATGTCGGGTCAGTGTGCCTTCTCCATTCAAACAGCTAACCATGTCGGGTCAGTGTGCCTTCTCCATTCAAACTGCTAACCATGTCGGGTCAGTGTGCCTTCTCCATTCAAACTGCTAACCATGTCGGGTCAGTGTGCCTTCTCCATTCAAACTGCTAACCATGTCGGGTCAGTGTGTCTTCTCCATTCAAACTGCTAACCATGTCCGATCACCAGTGTGCCTTCTCCATTCAAACTGCTAACCATGTACGATCACCAGTGTGCCTTCTCCATTCAAACTGCTAACCATGTCGGGTCAGTGTGCCTTCTCCATTCAAACTGCTAACCATGTCTGGTCAGTGTGCCTTCTCCATTCAAACTGCTAACCATGTCGGGTCAGTGTGTCTTCTTCATTCAAACTGCTAGCCATGTCTGGTCAGTGTGCCTTCTCCATTCAAACTGCTAACCATGTCGGGTCAGTGTGCCTTCTCCATTCAAACTGCTAACCATGTCGGGTCAGTGTGCCTTCTCCATTCAAACTGCTAACCATGTCGGTTCAGTGTGCCTTCTCCATTCAAACTGCTAACCATGTCGGGTCAGTGTGCCTTCTCCATTCAAACTGCTAACAATGTCGAGTCAGTGTGCCTTCTCCATTCAAACTGTTTACCTTCTCCGATCACCAGTGTGCCTACTCCATTCAAACTGCTAACCATGTCGGGTCAGTGTGCCTTCTCCATTCAAACTGCTAACCATGTCAGGTCAGTGTGCCTTCTTCATTCAAACTATTAACCATGTTGGGTCAGTGTGCCTTCTCCATTCAAACAGCTAACCATGTCGGGTCAGTGTGCCTTCTCCATTCAAACTGCTAAGCATGTCGGGTCAGTGTGCCTTCTCCATTCAAACTGCTAACCATGTCACGTCAGTGTGCCTTCTCCATTCAAACTGCTAACCATGTCGGGTCAGTGTGCCTTCTCCATTCAAACTGCTAACCATGTCGGGTCAGTGTGTCTTCTCTATTCAAACTGCTAACTATGTCGGGTCAGTGTGTCTTCTCCATTCAAACTGCTAACCATGTCGTGTCAGTGTGTCTTCTCCATTCAAACTGCTAACCATGTCAGGTCAGTGTGCCTTCTCCATTGAAACTGCTAACCATGTCAGGTCAGTGTGCCTTCTCCATTCAAACTGCTAACCATGTCGGGTCAGTGTGCCTTCTCCATTCAAACTGCTAACCATGTCGCGTCAGTGTGCCTTCTCCATTCAAACTGCTAACCATGTCGGTTCAGTGTGCCTTCTCCATTCAAACTATTAACCATGTTGGGTCAGTGTGTCTTCTCCATTCAAACTGCTAACCATGTCCGATCACCAGTGTGCCTTCTACATTCAAACTGCTAACCATATCGGGTCTGTGTGCCTTCTACATTCAAACTGCTTACCTTGTCCGATCACCAGTGAGCCTTCTACATTCAAACTGCTAACCATGTCGGGTCAGTGTGCCTTCTCCATTCAAACTACTAACCATATCCGATCACCAGTGTGCCTTCTCCATTCAAACTGCAAACCATGTCGGGTCAGTGTGCCTTCTCCATTCAAACTGCTAACCATGTCGGTTCAGTGTGCCTTCTCCATTCAAACTGCTAACCATGTCGGGTCAGTGTGCCTTCTCCATTCAAACTACTAACCATGTCGGGTCAGTGTGCCTTCTCCATTGAAACTGCTAAACATGTCGGGTCAGTGTACCTTCTCCATTCAAACTGCTAACCATGTCGGGTCAGTGTGCCTTCTCCATTCAAACTGCAAACCATGTCGGGTCAGTGTGCCTTCTCCATTCAAACTACTAACCATGTCTGGTCAGTGTGCATTCTCCATTCAAACTGCAAACCATGTCGGGTCATTGTGCCTTCTCCATTCAAACTGCTAACCATGTCGGGTCAGTGTGCCTTCTCCATTCAAACTGCTAACCATGTCCGATCACCTGTGTGCCTTCTCCATTCAAACTGCTAACCATGTCGGGTCAGTGTGCCTTCTCCATTCAAACTGCTAAACATGTCGGGTCATTGTGCCTTCTCCATTCAAACTGCTAAACACGTCGGGTCATTGTGCCTTCTCCACTCAAACTGCTAACCATGTCCGATCACCAGTGTGCCATCTACATTCAAACTGCTAAACATGTCGGGTCATTGTGCCTTCTCCATTCAAACTGCTAACCATGTCGGGTCTGTGTGTCTTCTCCATTCAAACTGCTAACCATGTCGTGACAGTGTGTCTTCTCCATTCAAACTGCTATCCATGTCGGGTCAGTGTGCCTTCTCCATTCAAACTGCTAACCATGTCCGATCACCAGTGTGCCTTCTCCATTCAAACTGCTAACCATGTCGGGTCAGTGTGCCTTCTCCTTTCAAACTGTTAACCATGTCAGGTCAGTGTGTCTTCTCCATTCAAACTGCTAACCATGTCGGTTTAGTGTGCCTTCTCCATTCAAACTGCAAACCATGTCGGGTCAGTGTGCCTTCTCCATTCAAACTGCTAACCATGTCCGGTCAGTGTGCCTTCTCCATTCAATCTACTAACCATGTCGGGTCAGTGTGCATTCTCCATTCAAACTGCTAACCATGTCGTGTCAGTGTGTCTTCTCCATTCAAACTGCTAACCATGTCGGGTCAGTGTGCCTTCTCCATTCAAACTGCTAACCATGTCCGATCACCAGTGTGCCTTCTACATTCAAGTTGCTAACATTTCGGGTCTGTGTGCCTTCTACATTCAAACTGCTAACCATGTCGGGTCAGTGTGCCTTCTGCATTCAAACTACTAACCATATCCGATCACCAGTGTGCCTTCTCCTTTCAAACTGCAAACCATGTCGGGTCAGTGTGCCTTCTCCATTCAAACTGCTAACCATGTCGGTTCAGTGTGCCTTCTCCATTCAAACTGCTAACCATGTCGGCTCAGTGTGCCTTCTCCATTTAAACTGCTAACCATGTCGGGTCTGTGTGCCTTCTCCATTCAAACTGCTAACCATGTCCGATCACCAGAGTGCCTTCTCCATTCAAACTGCTAACCATGTCGGGTCAGTGTGCCTTCTCCATTCATACTACTAACCATGTCGGGACAGTGTGCATTCTCCATTCAAACTGCAAACCATGTCGAGTCAGTATGTCTTCTACATTCAAACTGCAAACCATGTCTGGTCAGTGTGCCTTCTCCATTCAAACTGCTAACCATGTCGGGTCAGTGTGCCTTCTCCATTCAAACTGCTAACCATGTCGGGTCAGTGTGACTTCTCCATTCAAACTGCAAACCATGTCGGGTCATTGTGCCTTCTCCATTCAAACTGCTAAGCATGTCGGGTCAGTGTGCCTTCTCCATTCAAACTGCTAACCATGTCGGGTCAGTGTGCCTTCTCCATTCAAACTGCTAACCATGTCGGGTCAGTGTGCCTTCTCCATTCAAACTTCTAACCATGTCGGGTCAGTGTGCCTTCTCCATTCAAACTGCTAACCATTTCGTGTCAGTGTGCCTTCTCCATTCAAACTGCTAACCATGTCCGATCACCAGTGTGCCTTCTCCATTCAAACTGCTAACCATGTCCGATCACCAGTGTGCCTTCTCCATTCAAACTGCTAACCATGTCGGGTCAGTGTGTCTTCTTCATTCAAACTGCTAGCCATGTCTGGTCCGTGTGCCTTCTCCATTCAAACTGCTATCCATGTCCGATCACCAGTGTGCCTTCTCCATTCAAACTGCTAACCATGTCGGGTCAGTGTGTCTTCTTCATTCAAACTGCTAGCCATGTCTGGTCAGTGTGCCTTCTCCATTCAAACTGCTAACCATGTCGGGTCAGTGTGCCTTCTCCATTCAAACTGCTAACCATGTCGGGTCAGTGTGCCTTCTCCATTCAAACTGCTAACCATGTCGGTTCAGTGTGCCTTCTCCATTCAAACTGCTAACCATGTCGGGTCAGTGTGCCTTCTCCATTCAAACTGCTAACAATGTCGAGTCAGTGTGCCTTCTCCATTCAAACTGTTTACCTTCTCCGATCACCAGTGTGCCTACTCCATTCAAACTGCTAACCATGTCAGGTCAGTGTGCCTTCTTCATTCAAACTATTAACCATGTTGGGTCAGTGTGCCTTCTCCATTCAAACAGCTAACCATGTCGGGTCAGTGTGCCTTCTCCATTCAAACTGCTAAGCATGTCGGGTCAGTGTGCCTTCTCCATTCAAACTGCTAACCATGTCGGGTCAGTGTGCCTTCTCCATTCAAACTGCTAACCATGTCGGGTCAGTGTGACTTCTCCATTGAAACTGCTAACCATGTCAGGTCAGTGTGCATTCTCCATTCAAACTGCTAACCATGTCGCGTCAGTGTGCCTTCTCCATTCAAACTGCTAACCATGTCGGGTCTGTGTGACTTCTCCATTCAAACTGCAAACCATGTCGGGTCAGTGTGCCTTCTCCATTCAAACAGCTAACCATGTCGGGTCAGTGTGCCTTCTCCATTCAAACTGCTAACCATGTCGGGTCAGTGTGCCTTCTCCATTCAAACTGCTAACCATGTCGGGTCAGTGTGCCTTCTCCATTCAAACTGCTAACCATGTCGGGTCAGTGTGTCTTCTCCATTCAAACTGCTAACCATGTCCGATCACCAGTGTGCCTTCTCCATTCAAACTGCTAACCATGTCCGATCACCAGTGTGCCTTCTCCATTCAAACTGCTAACCATGTAGGGTCAGAGTACCTTCTCCATTCAAACTGCTAACCATGTCTGGTCAGTGTGCCTTCTCCATTCAAACTGCTAACCATGTCGGGTCAGTGTGTCTTCTTCAATCAAACTGCTAGCCATGTCTGGTCAGTGTGCCTTCTCCATTCAAACTGCTAATCATGTCGGGTCAGTGTGCCTTCTCCATTCAAACTGCTAACCATCTCGGGTCAGTGTGTCTTCTCCATTCAAACTGCTAACCATGTCGGGTCAGTGTGCCTTCTCCATTCAAATTGCTAACAATGTCGGGTCAGTGTGCCTTCTCCATTCAAACTGTTTACCTTCTCCGATCACCAGTGTGCCTTCTCCATTCAAACAGCTAACCATGTCGGGTCAGTGTGCCTTCTCCATTCAAACTGCTTACCTTGTCCGATCACCAGTGTGCCTTCTCCATTCTAACTGCTAACCATGTCGGGTCTGTGTGCCTTCTCCATTCAAACTGCTAACAATGTCGGGTCTGTGTGCCTTCTCCTTTCAAACTGCTTACCTTGTCCGATCACCAGTGTGCCTTCTCCATTCAAACAGCTAACCATGTCGGGTCAGTGTGCCTTCTCCATTCAAACAGCTAACCATGTCGGGTCAGTGTGCCTTCTGCATTCAAACTGCTAACCATGTCGGGTCAGTCTGTCTTCTCTATTCAAACTGCTAACCATGTCGTGTCAGTGTGTCTTCTCCATTCAAACTGCTAACCATGTCGGGTCAGTGTGCCTTCTCCATTCAAACTGCTAACCATATCGGGTCAGTGTGACTTCTCCATTCAAACTGCAAACCATGTCGGGTAATTGTGCCTTCTCCATTCAAACTGCTAAGCATGTCGGGTCAGTGTGCCTTCTCCATTCAAACTGCTAACCATGTCCGATCACCAGTGTTCCTTCTCCATTCAAACTGCTAACCATGTCCGATCACCAGTGTGCCTTCTCCATTCAAACTGCTAACCATGTCCGATCACCAGTGTGCCTTCTCCATTCAAACTGCTTACCTTGTCCGATCACCAGTGTGCCTTCTCCATTCAGACAGCTAAACATGTCGGGTCAGTGTGCCTTCTCCATTCAAACAGCTAACCATGTCGGGTCAGTGTGCCTTCTCCATTCAAACTGCTAACCATGTCGGGATAGTGTGCCTTCTCCATTCAAACTGCTAACCATGTCGGGACAGTGTGCCTTCTCCATTCAAACTGCTAACCATGTCGGGTCAGTGTGTCTTCTCTATTCAAACTGCTAACCATGTCGGGTCAGTGAGCCTTCTCCATTCAAACTGCTAACCATGTCGGGTCAGTGTGTCTTCTCTATTCAAACTGCTAACCATGTCGGGTCAGTGTGTCCTCTCCATTCAAACTGCTAACCATGTCGTGTCAGTGTGTCTTCTCCATTCAAACTGCTAACCATGTCGGGTCAGTGTGCCTTCTCCATTCAAACTGCTAACCATGTTGGGTCAGTGTGTCTTCTCCATTCAAACTGCTAACCATGTCCGATCACCAGTGTGCCTTCTACATTCAAGTTGCTAACATGTCGGGTCTGTGTGCCTTCTACATTCAAACTGCTTACCTTGTCCGATCACCAGTGAGCCTTCTACATTCAAACTGCTAACCATTTCGGATCTGTGTGCCTTCTCCATTCAAACTACTAACCATATCCGATCACCAGTGTGCCTTCTCCATTCAAACTGCAAACCATGTCGGGTCAGTGTGCCTTCTCCATTCAAACTGCTAACCATGTCGGTTCAGTGTGCCTTCTCCATTCAAACTGCTAACCATGTCGGCTCAGTGTGCCTTCTCCATTCAAACTGCTAACCATGTCCGATCACCAGTGTGCCTTCTCCATTCAAACTGCTAACCATGTCGGGTCAGTGTGCCTTCTCCATTCAAACTGCTAACCATGTCTGGTCAGTGTGCCTTCTCCATTCAAACTGCTAACCATGTCGGGTCAGTCTGTCTTCTACATTCAAACTGCAAACCATGTCTGGTCAGTGTGCCTTCTCCATTCAAACTGCTAACCATGTCGGGTCAGTGTGCCTTCTCCATTCAAACTGCTAACCATGTCGGGTCAGTGTGACTTCTCCATTCAAACTGCAAACCATGTCGGGTCATTGTGCCTTCTCCATTCAAACTGCTAAGCATGTCGGGTCAGTGTGCCTTCTCCATTCAAACTGCTAACCATGTCGGGTCAGTGCGCCTTCTCCATTCAAACAGCTAACCATGTCGGGTCAGTGTGCCTTCACCATTCAAACTGCTAACCATGTCGGGTCAGTGTGCCTTCTCCATTCAAACTGCTAACCATGTCGTGTCAGTGTGTCTTCTCCATTCAAACTGCTAACCATGTCCGATCACCAGTGTGCCTTCTCCATTCAAACTGCTAACCATGTCAGATCACCAGTGTGCCTTCACCATTCAAACTGCTAACCATGTCGGGTCAGTGTGTCTTCTTCATTCAAACTGCTAGCCATGTCTGGTCAGTGTGCCTTCTCCATTCAAACTGCTAACCATGTCCGATCACCAGTGCGCCTTCTCCATTCAAACTGCTAACCATTTCGGGTCAGTGTGTCTTCTTCATTCAAACTGCTAGCCATGTCTGGTCAGTGTGCCTTCTCCATTCAAACTGCTAACCATGTCGGGTCAGTGTGCCTTCTCCATTCAAACTGCTAACCAAGTCGGGTCAGTGTGCCTTCTCCATTCAAACTGCTAACCATGTCGGTTCAGTGTGCCTTCTCCATTCAAACTGCTAACCATGTCGGGTCAGTGTGCCTTCTCCATTCAAACTGCTAACAATGTCGAGTCAGTGTGCCTTCTCCATTCAAACTGTTTACCTTCTCCGATCACCAGTGTGCCTACTCCATTCAAACTGCTAACCATGTCGGGTCAGTGTGCCTTCTCCATTCAAACTGCTAACCATGTCAGGTCAGTGTGCCTTCTTCATTCAAACTATTAACCATGTTGGGTCAGTGTGCCTTCTCCATTCAAACAGCTAACCATGTCGGGTCAGTGTGCCTTCTCCATTCAAACTGCTAAGCATGTCGGGTCAGTGTGCCTTCTCCATTCAAACTGCTAACCATATCGGGTCAGTGTGCCTTCTCCATTCAAACTGCTAACCATGTCGGTTCAGTGTGACTTCTCCATTGAAACTGCTAACCATGTCAGGTCAGTGTGCCTTCTCCATTCAAACTGCTAACCATGTCGCGTCAGTGTGCCTTCTCCATTCAAACTGCTAACCATGTCGGGTCTGTGTGACTTCTCCATTCAAACTGCAAACCATGTCGGGTCAGTGTGCCTCCTCCATTCAAACAGCTAACCATGTCGGGTCAGTGTGCCTTCTCCATTCAAACTGCTAACCATGTCGGGTCAGTGTGCCTTCTCCATTCAAACTGCTAACCATGTCGGGTCAGTGTGCCTTCTCCATTCAAACTGCTAACCATGTCGGGTCAGTGTGTCTTCTCCATTCAAACTGCTAACCATGTCCGATCACCAGTGTGCCTTCTCCATTCAAACTGCTAACCATGTCCGATCACCAGTGTGCCTTCTCCATTCAAACTGCTAACCATGTCGGGTCAGTGTGCCTTCTCCATTCAAACTGCTAACCATGTCTGGTCAGTGTGCCTTCTCCATTCAAACTGCTAACCATGTCGGGTCAGTGTGTCTTCTTCATTCAAACTGCTAGCCATGTCTTGTCAGTGTGCCTTCTCCATTCAAACTGCTAACCATGTCGGGTCAGTGTGCCTTCTCCATTCAAACTGCTAACCATGTCGGGTCAGTGTGCCTTCTCCATTCAAACTGCTAACCATGTCGGGTCAGTGTGTCTTCTTCATTCAAACTGCTAGCCATGTCTGGTCAGTGTGCCTTCTCCATTCAAACTGCTAACCATGTCCGATCACCAGTGCGCCTTCTCCATTCAAACTGCTAACCATTTCGGGTCAGTGTGTCTTCTTCATTCAAACTGCTAGCCATGTCTGGTCAGTGTGCCTTCTCCATTCAAACTGCTAACCATGTCGGGTCAGTGTGCCTTCTCCATTCAAACTGCTAACCAAGTCGGGTCAGTGTGCCTTCTCCATTCAAACTGCTAACCATGTCGGTTCAGTGTGCCTTCTCCATTCAAACTGCTAACCATGTCGGGTCAGTGTGCCTTCTCCATTCAAACTGCTAACAATGTCGAGTCAGTGTGCCTTCTCCATTCAAACTGTTTACCTTCTCCGATCACCAGTGTGCCTACTCCATTCAAACTGCTAACCATGTCGGGTCAGTGTGCCTTCTCCATTCAAACTGCTAACCATGTCAGGTCAGTGTGCCTTCTTCATTCAAACTATTAACCATGTTGGGTCAGTGTGCCTTCTCCATTCAAACAGCTAACCATGTCGGGTCAGTGTGCCTTCTCCATTCAAACTGCTAAGCATGTCGGGTCAGTGTGCCTTCTCCATTCAAACTGCTAACCATGTCGGGTCAGTGTGCCTTCTCCATTCAAACTGCTAACCATGTCGGTTCAGTGTGACTTCTCCATTGAAACTGCTAACCATGTCAGGTCAGTGTGCCTTCTCCATTCAAACTGCTAACCAGGTCGCGTCAGTGTGCCTTCTCCATTCAAACTGCTAACCATGTCGGGTCAGTGTGACTTCTCCATTCAAACTGCAAACCATGTCGGGTCAGTGTGCCTTCTCCATTCAAACAGCTAACCATGTCGGGTCAGTGTGCCTTCTCCATTCAAACTGCTAACCATGTCGGGTCAGTGTGCCTTCTCCATTCAAACTGCTAACCATGTCGGGTCAGTGTGCCTTCTCCATTCAAACTGCTAACCATGTCGGGTCAGTGTGTCTTCTCCATTCAAACTGCTAACCATGTCCGATCACCAGTGTGCCTTCTCCATTCAAACTGCTAACCATGTCCGATCACCAGTGTGCCTTCTCCATTCAAACTGCTAACCATGTCGGGTCAGTGTGCCTTCTCCATTCAAACTGCTAACCATGTCTGGTCAGTGTGCCTTCTCCATTCAAACTGCTAACCATGTCGGGTCAGTGTGTCTTCTTCATTCAAACTGCTAGCCATGTCTGGTCAGTGTGCCTTCTCCATTCAAACTGCTAACCATGTCGGGTCAGTGTGCCTTCTCCATTCAAACTGCTAACCATGTCGGGTCAGTGTGCCTTCTCCATTCAAACTGCTAACCATGTCGGTTCAGTGTGCCTTCTCCATTCAAAATGCTAACCATGTCGGGTCAGTGTGCCTTCTCCATTCAAACTGCTAACAATGTCGAGTCAGTGTGCCTTCTCCATTCAAACTGTTTACCTTCTCCGATCACCAGTGTGCCTACTCCATTCAAACTGCTAACCATGTCGGGTCAGTGTGCCTTCTCCATTCAAACTGCTAACCATGTCAGGTCAGTGTGCCTTCTTCATTCAAACTATTAACCATGTTGGGTCAGTGTGCCTTCTCCATTCAAACAGCTAACCATGTCGGGTCAGTGTGCCTTCTCCATTCAAACTGCTAAGCATGTCGGGTCAGTGTGCCTTCTCCATTCAAACTGCTAACCATGTCGGGTCAGTGTGCCTTCTCCATTCAAACTGCTAACCATGTCGGGTCAGTGTGACTTCTTCATTGAAACTGCTAACCATGTCAGGTCAGTGTGCCTTCTCCATTCAAACTGCTAACCATGTCGCGTCAGAGTGCCTTCTCCATTCAAACTGCTAACCATTTCGGGTCAGTGTGACTTCTCCATTCAAACTGCAAACCATGTCGGGTCAGTGTGCCTTCTCCATTCAAACAGCTAACCATGTCGGGTCAGTGTGCCTTCTCCATTCAAACTGCTGACCATGTCGGGTCAGTGTGCCTTCTCCATTCAAACTACTAACCATGTCGGGTCAGTGTGCCTTCTCCATTCAAACTGCTAACCATGTCGGGTCTGTGTGTCTTCTCCATTCAAACTGCTAACCATGTCCGATCACCAGTGTGCCTTCTCCATTCAAACTGCTAACCATGTCCGATCACCAGTGTGCCTTCTCCATTCAAACTGCTAACCATGTCGGGTCAGTGTGCCTTCTCCATTCAAACTGCTAACCATGTCTGGTCAGTGTGCCTTCTCCATTCAAACTGCTAACCATGTCGGGTCAGTCTGTCTTCTCCGTTCAAACTGCTAACCATGTCGGGTCAGTGTGACTTCTCCATTCAAACTGCTAACCATGTCGGGTCAGTGTGCCTTCTCCATTCAAACTGCTAACCATGTCGGGTCAGTGTGACTTCTCCATTCAAACTGCAAACCATGTCGGATCATTGTGCCTTCTCCATTCAAACTGCTAAGCATGTCGGGTCAGTGTGCCTTCTCCATTCAAACTGCTAACCATGTCGGGTCAGTGTGCCTTCTCCATTCAAACTGCTAACCATGTCGGGTCAGTGTGCCTTCTCCATTCAAACTGCTAACCATGTCGAGTCAGTGTGCCTTCTCCATTCAAACTGCTAACCATGTCGTGTCAGTGTGTCTTCTCCATTCAAACTGCTAACCATGTCCAATCACCAGTGTGCCTTCTCCATTCAAACTGCTAACCATGTCCGATCACCAATGTGCCTTCTCCATTCAAACTGCTAACCATGTCGGGTCAGTGTGCCTTCTCCATTCAAACTGCTAACCATGTCACGTCAGTGTGCCTTCTCCATTCAAACTGCTCACCATGTCGGGTCAGTGTGCCTTCTCCATTCAAACTGCTAACAATGTCGGGTCAGTGTGCCTTCTCCATTCAAACTGTTTACCTTCTCCGATCACCAGTGTGCCTTCTCCATTCAAACAGCTAACCATGTCGGGTCAGTGTGCCTTCTCCATTCAAACTGCTTACCTTGTCCGATCACCAGTGTGCCTTCTCCATTCTAACTGCTAACCATGTCAGGTCAGTGTGCCTTCTCAATTCAAAACTGCTTACCTTGTCCGATCACCAGTGTGCCTTCTCCATTCAAACTGCTAACCATGTCACGTCAGTGTGCCTTCTCCATTCAAACTGCTAACCATGTCGGGTCAGTGTGCCTTCTCCATTCAAACTGCTAACAATGTCGGGTCTGTGTGCCTTCTCCATTCAAAACTGCTTACCTTGTCCGATCACCAGTGTGCCTTCTCCATTCAAACAGCTAACCATGTCGGGTCTGTGTGCCTTCTCCATTCAAACAGCTAACCATGTCGGGTCAGTGTGCCTTCTCCATTCAAACTGCTAACCATGTCGGGTCAGTGTGTCTTCTCTATTCAAACTGCTAACTATGTCGGGTCAGTGTGTCTTCTCCATTCAAACTGCTAACCATGTCGTGTCAGTGTGTCTTCTCCATTCAAACTGCTAACCATGTCGGGTCAGTGTGCCTTCTCTATTGAAACTGCTAACCATGTCAGGTCAGTGTGCCTTCTCCATTCAAACTGCTAACCATGTCGGGTCAGTGTGCCTTCTCCATTCAAACTGCTAACCATGTCGCGTCAGTGTGCCTTCTCCATTCAAACTGCTAACCATGTCGGGTCAGTGTGCCTTCTCCATTCAAACTATTAACCATGTTGGGTCAGTGTGTCTTCTCCATTCAAACTGCTAACCATGTCCGATCACCAGTGTGCCTTCTACATTCAAACTGCTAACCATGTCGGGTCTGTGTGCCTTCTACATTCAAACTGCTTACCTTGTCCGATCACCAGTGAGCCTTCTACATTCAAACTGCTAACCATGTCGGGTCAGTGTGCCTTCTCCATTCAAACTACTAACCATATCCGATCACCAGTGTGCCTTCTCCATTCAAACTGCAAACCATGTCGGGTCAGTGTGCCTTCTCCATTCAAACTGCTAACCATGTCGGTTCAGTGTGCCTTCTCCATTCAAACTGCTAACCATGTCGGGTCAGTGTGCCTTCTCCATTCAAACTACTAACCATGTCGGGTCAGTGTGCCTTCTCCATTGAAACTGCTAAACATGTCGGGTCAGTGTGCCTTCTCCATTCAAACTGCTAAGCATGTCGGGTCAGTGTGCCTTCTCCATTCAAACTGCTAACCATGTCTGGTCAGTGTGCCTTCTCCATTCAAACTGCTAACCATGTCGGGTCAGTCTGTCTTCTCCGTTCAAACTGCTAACCATGTCGGGTCAGTGTGCCTTCTCCATTCAAACTGCTAACCATGTCTGGTCAGTGTGCCTTCTCCATTCAAACTGCTAACCATGTCGGGTCAGTCTGTCTTCTCCGTTCAAACTGCTAACCATGTCGGGTCAGTGTGACTTCTCCATTCAAACTGCTAACCATGTCGGGTCAGTGTGCCTTCTCCATTCAAACTGCTAACCATGTCGGGTCAGTGTGACTTCTCCATTCAAACTGCAAACCATGTCGGATCATTGTGCCTTCTCCATTCAAACTGCTAAGCATGTCGGGTCAGTGTGCCTTCTCCATTCAAACTGCTAACCATGTCGGGTCAGTGTGCCTTCTCCATTCAAACTGCTAACCATGTCGGGTCAGTGTGCCTTCTCCATTCAAACTGCTAACCATGTCGAGTCAGTGTGCCTTCTCCATTCAAACTGCTAACCATGTCGTGTCAGTGTGTCTTCTCCATTCAAACTGCTAACCATGTCCAATCACCAGTGTGCCTTCTCCATTCAAACTGCTAACCATGTCCGATCACCAATGTGCCTTCTCCATTCAAACTGCTAACCATGTCGGGTCAGTGTGCCTTCTCCATTCAAACTGCTAACCATGTCACGTCAGTGTGCCTTCTCCATTCAAACTGCTCACCATGTCGGGTCAGTGTGCCTTCTCCATTCAAACTGCTAACAATGTCGGGTCAGTGTGCCTTCTCCATTCAAACTGTTTACCTTCTCCGATCACCAGTGTGCCTTCTCCATTCAAACAGCTAACCATGTCGGGTCAGTGTGCCTTCTCCATTCAAACTGCTTACCTTGTCCGATCACCAGTGTGCCTTCTCCATTCTAACTGCTAACCATGTCAGGTCAGTGTGCCTTCTCAATTCAAAACTGCTTACCTTGTCCGATCACCAGTGTGCCTTCTCCATTCAAACTGCTAACCATGTCACGTCAGTGTGCCTTCTCCATTCAAACTGCTAACCATGTCGGGTCAGTGTGCCTTCTCCATTCAAACTGCTAACAATGTCGGGTCTGTGTGCCTTCTCCATTCAAAACTGCTTACCTTGTCCGATCACCAGTGTGCCTTCTCCATTCAAACAGCTAACCATGTCGGGTCTGTGTGCCTTCTCCATTCAAACAGCTAACCATGTCGGGTCAGTGTGCCTTCTCCATTCAAACTGCTAACCATGTCGGGTCAGTGTGTCTTCTCTATTCAAACTGCTAACTATGTCGGGTCAGTGTGTCTTCTCCATTCAAACTGCTAACCATGTCGTGTCAGTGTGTCTTCTCCATTCAAACTGCTAACCATGTCGGGTCAGTGTGCCTTCTCTATTGAAACTGCTAACCATGTCAGGTCAGTGTGCCTTCTCCATTCAAACTGCTAACCATGTCGGGTCAGTGTGCCTTCTCCATTCAAACTGCTAACCATGTCGCGTCAGTGTGCCTTCTCCATTCAAACTGCTAACCATGTCGGGTCAGTGTGCCTTCTCCATTCAAACTATTAACCATGTTGGGTCAGTGTGTCTTCTCCATTCAAACTGCTAACCATGTCCGATCACCAGTGTGCCTTCTACATTCAAACTGCTAACCATGTCGGGTCTGTGTGCCTTCTACATTCAAACTGCTTACCTTGTCCGATCACCAGTGAGCCTTCTACATTCAAACTGCTAACCATGTCGGGTCAGTGTGCCTTCTCCATTCAAACTACTAACCATATCCGATCACCAGTGTGCCTTCTCCATTCAAACTGCAAACCATGTCGGGTCAGTGTGCCTTCTCCATTCAAACTGCTAACCATGTCGGTTCAGTGTGCCTTCTCCATTCAAACTGCTAACCATGTCGGGTCAGTGTGCCTTCTCCATTCAAACTACTAACCATGTCGGGTCAGTGTGCCTTCTCCATTGAAACTGCTAAACATGTCGGGTCAGTGTGCCTTCTCCATTCAAACTGCTAATCATGTCGGGTCAGTGTGCCTTCTCCATTCAAACTGCAAACCATGTCGGGTCAGTGTGCCTTCTCCATTCAAACTACTAACCATGTCTGGTCAGTGTGCATTCTCCATTCAAACTGCAAACCATGTCGGGTCATTGTGCCTTCTCCATTCAAACTGCTAACCATGTCGGGTCAGTGTGCCTTCTCCATTCAAACTGCTAACCATGTCCGATCACCTGTGTGCCTTCTCCATTCAAACTGCTAACCATGTCGGGTCAGTGTGCCTTCTCCATTCAAACCGCTAAACATGTCGGGTCATTGTGCCTTCTCCATTCAAACTGCTAAACACGTCGGGTCATTGTGCCTTCTCCACTCAAACTGCTAACCATGTCCGATCACCAGTGTGCCATCTACATTCAAACTGCTAAACATGTCGGGTCATTGTGCCTTCTCCATTCAAACTGCTAACCATGTCGGGTCAGTGTGTCTTCTCCATTCAAACTGCTAACCATGTCGTGACAGTGTGTCTTCTCCATTCAAACTGCTATCCATGTCGGGTCAGTGTGCCTTCTCCATTCAAACTGCTAACCATGTCCGATCACCAGTGTGCCTTCTCCATTCAAACTGCTAACCATGTCGGGTCAGTGTGCCTTCTCCTTTCAAACTGTTAACCATGTCAGGTCAGTGTGTCTTCTCCATTCAAACTGCTAACCATGTCGGTTTAGTGTGCCTTCTCCATTCAAACTGCAAACCATGTCGGGTCAGTGTGCCTTCTCCATTCAAACTGCTAACCATGTCCGATCACCAGTGTGCCTTCTACATTCAAACATTCTAACCATGTCGTGTCAGTGTGCCTTCTCCATTCAAACTGCTAACCATGTCGGGTCAGTGTGCCTTCTCCATTCAAACTGCTAAACATGTCGGGTCAGTGTGCCTTCTCCATTCAAACTGCTAAACATGTCCGATCACCAGTGTGCCTTCTCCATTCAAACTGCTAACCATGTCGGGTCACTGTGCCTTCTACATTCAAACTGCTAACCATGTCGGGTCAGTTTGCCTTCTCCATTCAAACTGCTAACCATGTCGGGTCAGTGTGCCTTCTCCATTCAAACTGCTAACCATGTCGGGTCAGTGTGTCTCCTCCATTCAAACTGCTAACCATGTCGAGTCAGTGTGCCTTCTCCTTTCAAACTGCTAACCAGGCCCGATCACCAGTGTGCCTTCTCCGTTCAAACTGCTAACCATGTCCGGTCAGTGTGCCTTCTCCATTCAAACGGCTAACAATGTCGGGTCAGTGTCCCTTCTCCAATCAAACTGCTAACCATGTCGGGTCAGTGTGTCTTCTCCATTCAAACTGCTAACCATGTCGGGTCAGTGTGTCTTCTCCATTCAAACTGCTAACCATGTCGGGTCAGTGTGTCTTCTCCATTCAAACTGCTAACCATGTCGGGTCAGTGTGTCTTCTCCATTCAAACTGCTAACCATGTCGTGTCAGTGTGTCTTCTCCATTCAAACTGCTAACCATGTCGGGTCAGTGTGTCTTCTCCATTCAAACTGCTAACCATGTCGTGACAGTGTGTCTTCTCCATTCAAACTGCTATCCATGTCGGGTCAGTGTGCCTTCTCCATTCAAACTGCTAACCATGTCCGATCACCAGTGTGCCTTCTCCATTCAAACTGCTAACCATGTCGGGTCAGTGTGCCTTCTCCTTTCAAACTGTTAACCATGTCAGGTCAGTGTGTCTTCTCCATTCAAACTGCTAACCATGTCGGTTTAGTGTGCCTTCTCCATTAAATCTGCAAACCATGTCGGGTCAGTGTGCCTTCTCCATTCAAACTGCTAACCATGTCCGGTCAGTGTGCCTTCTCCATTCAATCTACTAACCATGTCGGGTCAGTGTGCATTCTCCATTCAAACTGCTAACCATGTCGGGTCAGTGTGCCTTCTCCATTCAAACTGCAAACCATGTCGGGTCTGTGTGCCTTCTCCATTCAAACTGCTAACCATGTCCGATCACCAGTGTGCCTTCTACATTCAAACATTCTAACCATGTCGTGTCAGTGTGCCTTCTCCATTCAAACTGCTAACCATGTCGGGTCAGTGTGCCTTCTCCATTCAAACTGCTAACTATGTCGGGTCACCAGTGTGCCTTCTACATTCAAACTGCTAACCATGTCGGGTCAGTGTGCCTTCTCCATTCAAACTGCTAAACATGTCGGGTCATTGTGCCTTCTCCATTCAAACTGCTAAACATGTCGGGTCAGTGTGCCTTCTCCATTCAAACTGCTAACCATGTCCGATCACCAGTGTGCCTTCTACATTCAAACTGCTAACCATGTCGGGTCAGTTTGCCTTCTCCATTCAAACTGCTAACCATGTCGGGTCAGTGTGTCTCCTCCATTCAAACTGCTAACCATGTCGAGTCAGTGTGCCTTCTCCTTTCAAACTGCTAACCAGGCCCGATCACCAGTGTGCCTTCTCCGTTCAAACTGCTAACCATGTCCGGTCAGTGTGCCTTCTCCATTCAAACGGCTAACAATGTCGGGTCAGTGTCCCTTCTCCAATCAAACTGCTAACCATGTCGGGTCAGTGTGTCTTCTCCATTCAAACTGCTAACCATGTCGGGTCAGTGTGTCTTCTCCATTCAAACTGCTAACCATGTCGGGTCAGTGTGTCTTCTCCATTCAAACTGCTAACCATGTCGGGTCAGTGTGTCTTCTCCATTCAAACTGCTAACCATGTCGTGTCTGTGTGTCTTCTCCATTCAAACTGCTAACCATGTCGGGTCAGTGTGCCTTCTCCATTCAAACTGCTAACCATGTCCGATCACCAGTGTGCCTTCTCCATTCAAACTGCTAACCATGTCGGTTTAGTGTGCCTTCTCCATTCAAACAGCTAACCATGTCGGGTCAGTGAGCCTTCTCCATTCAAACTGCTAACCATGTCGGGTCAGTGTGCCTTCTCCTTTCAAACTACTAACCATGTCGTGTCTGTGTGCCTTCTCCATTCAAACTGCTAACCATGTCGGATCACCAATGTGCCTTCTCCATTCAATCTGCTAACCATATCCGATCACCAGTGTGCCTTCTCCATTCAAACTGCTAACCATGTCGGGTCAGTGTGCCTTCTCCATTCAAACTACTAACCATGTCGGGTCAGTGTGCCTTCTCCATTGAAACTGCTAAACATGTCGGGTCAGTGTGCCTTCTCCATTCAAACTGCTAACCATGTCGGGTCAGTGTGCCTTCTCCATTCAAACAGCAAACCATGTCGGGTCAGTGTGCCTTCTCCATTCAAACTACTAACCATGTCGGGTCAGTGTGCATTCTCCATTCAAACTGCTAACCATGTCGGGTCAGTGTGCCTTCTCCATTCAAACTGCTAACCATGTCCGATCACCAGTGTGCCTTCTACATTCAAACTGCTAAACATGTCGGGTCATTGTGCCTTCTCCATTCAAACCTCTAACCATGTCGGGTCAGTGTGCCTTCTCCATTCAAACTGCTAAACATGTCGGGTCAGTGTGCCTTCTCCATTCAAACTGCTAAACATGTCGGGTCATTGTGCCTTCTCCATTCAAACTGCTAACCATGTCGGGTCAGTGTGCCTTCTCCATTCAACTGCTAACCATGTCCGGTCAGTGTGCCTTCTCCATTCAAACTGCAAACCATGTCGGGTCATTGTGCCTTCTCCATTCAAACTGCTAAACATGTCGTGTTATTGTGCCTTCTCCATTCAAACTGCTAACCATGTCGGGTCAGTGTGCCTTCTCCATTCAAACTGCTAACCATTTCGGGTCAGTGTGCCTTCTCCATTCAAACTGCTAACCATGTCGGGTCAGTGTGCCTTCTCCATTCAAACTGTTAACCATGTCGGGTCAGTGTGCCTTCTCCATTCAAACTGCTAAACATGTCGGGTCATTGTGCCTTCTCCATTCAAACTGCTAAACGTGTCGGATCATTGTGCCTTCTCCGCTCAAACTGCTAACCATGTCCGATCACCAGTGTGCCTTCTACATTCAAACTGCTAACCATGTCAGGTCAGTGTGTCTTCTCCATTCAAACTGCTAACCATGTCCGATCACCAGTGTGCCTTCTCCATTCAAACCGCTAACCATGTCGGGTCATTATGCCTTTTCCATTCAAACTGCTAACCATGTCCGATCACCAGTGTGCCTTCTCCATTCAAACTGCTAACCATATCGGGTCAGTGTGTCTTCTCCATTCAAACTGCTAAACATGTCCGATCACCAGTGTGCCTTCTCCATTCAAACTGCTAACCATGTCGGGTCAGTGTGTCTTCTCCAATCAAACTGCTAACCATGACCGATCACCAGTGCGCCTTCTCCATTCAAACTGCTAACCAGGTCCGATCACCAGTGTTCCTTCTCCATTCAAACTGTTAACCATGTCGGGTCATTTTGCCTTCTCCACTCAAACTGCTAACCATGTCCGATCACCAGTGTGCCTTCTAAATTCAAACTGCTAAACATGTCGGGTCATTGTGCCTTCTCCATTCAAACTGCTAACCAAGTCGGGTCAGTGTGCCTTCTCCATTCAAACTGCTAACCATGTCGGGTCAGTTTGCCTTCTCCATTCAAACTGCTAACCATGTCGTGTCAGTGTGCCTTCTCCATTCAAACTGCTAACCATGTCGTGTCAGTGTGTCTTCTCCATTCAAACTGCTAACCATGTCGGGTCAGTGTGCCTTCTCCATTCAAACTGCTAACCATGTCAGGTCAGTGTGCCTTCTCCATTCAAACTGCTAACCATGTCGCGTCAGTGTGCCTTCTCCATTCAAACTGCTAACCATGTCCGATCACCAGTGTGCCTTCTCCATTCAAACTGCTAACCATGTCCGATCACCAGTGTGCCTTCTCCATTCAAACTGCTAACCATGTCGGGTCAGTGTGTCTTCTCCATTCAAACTGCTAACCATGTCGGGTCAGTGTGTCTTCTCCATTCAAACTGCTAACCATGTCGGGTCAGTGTGTCTTCTCCATTCAAACTGCTAACCATGTCGTGTCAGTGTGTCTTCTCCATTCAAACTGCTAACCATGTCGGGTCAGTGTGCCTTCTCCATTCAAACTGCTAACCATGTCCGATCACCAGTGTGCCTTCTCCATTCAAACTGCTAACCATGTCGGTTTAGTGTGCCTTCTCCATTCAAACAGCTAACCATGTCGGGTCAGTGAGCCTTCTCCATTCAAACTGCTAACCATGTCGGGTCAGTGTGCCTTCTCCTTTCAAACTACTAACCATGTCGTGTCTGTGTGCCTTCTCCATTCAAACTGCTAACCATGTCCGATCACCAATGTGCCTTCTCCATTCAATCTGCTAACCATGTCCGATCACCAGTGTGCCTTCTCCATTCAAACTGCTAACCATGTCGGGTCAGTGTGCCTTCTCCATTCAAACTACTAACCATGTCGGGTCAGTGTGCCTTCTCCATTGAAACTGCTAAACATGTCGGGTCAGTGTGCCTTCTCCATTCAAACTGCTAACCATTTCGGGTCAGTGTGCCTTCTCCATTCAAACTGCAAACCATGTCGGGTCAGTGTGCCTTCTCCATTCAAACTACTAACCATGTCGGGTCAGTGTGCATTCTCCATTCGAACTGCTAACCATGTCGGGTCAGTGTGCCTTCTCCATTCAAACTGCTAACGATGTCCGATCACCAGTGTGCCTTCTACATTCAAACTGCTAAACATGTCGGGTCATTGTGCCTTCTCCATTCAAACCTCTAACCATGTCGGGTCAGTGTGCCTTCTCCATTCAAACTGCTAAACATGTCGGGTCAGTGTGCCTTCTCCATTCAAACTGCTAAACATGTCGGGTCATTGTGCCTTCTCCATTCAAACTGCTAACCATGTCGGGTCAGTGTGCCTTCTCCATTCAACTGCTAACCATGTCCGGTCAGTGTGCCTTCTCCATTCAAACTGCTAACCATGTCGGGTCATTGTGCCTTCTCCATTCAAACTGCTAAACATGTCGTGTCATTGTGCCTTCTCCATTCAAACTGCTAACCATATCGGGTCAGTGTGTCTTCTCCATTCAAACTGCTAAACATGTCCGATCACCAGTGTGCCTTCTCCATTCAAACTGCTAACCATGTCGGGTCAGTGTGTCTTCTCCAATCAAACTGCTAACCATGACCGATCACCAGTGTGCCTTCTCCATTCAAACTGCTAACCAGGTCCGATCACCAGTGTTCCTTCTCCATTCAAACTGTTAACCATGTCGGGTCATTTTGCCTTCTCCACTCAAACTGCTAACCATGTCCGATCACCAGTGTGCCTTCTAAATTCAAACTGCTAAACATGTCGGGTCATTGTGCCTTCTCCATTCAAACTGCTAACCAAGTCGGGTCAGTGTGCCTTCTCCATTCAAACTGCTAACCATGTCGGGTCAGTTTGCCTTCTCCATTCAAACTGCTAACCATGTCGGGTCATTGTGCCTTCTCCATTCAAACTGCTAACCATGTCCGATCACCAGTGTGCCTTCTCCATTCAAACTGCTAACCATATCGGCTCAGTGTGTCTTCTCCATTCAAACTGCTAAACATGTCCGATCACCAGTGTGCCTTCTCCATTCAAACTGCTAACCATGTCGGGTCAGTGTGTCTTCCCCAATCAAACTGCTAACCATGACCGATCACCAGTGTGCCTTCTCCATTCAAACTGCTAACCAGGTCCGATCACCAGTGTTCCTTCTCCATTCAAACTGTTAACCATGTCGGGTCATTTTGCCTTCTCCACTCAAACTGCTAACCATGTCCGATCACCAGTGTGCCTTCTAAATTCAAACTGCTAAACATGTCGGGTCATTGTGCCTTCTCCATTCAAACTGCTAACCAAGTCGGGTCAGTGTGCCTTCTCCATTCAAACTGCTAACAATGTCGGGTCAGTTTGCCTTCTCCATTCAAACTGCTAACCATGTCGGGTCAGTGTGACTTCTCCATTCAAACTGCTAACCATGTCGTGTCAGTGTGTCTTCTCCATTCAAACTGCTAACCATGTCGGGTCAGTGTGCCTTCTCCATTCAAACTGCTAACCATGTCAGGTCAGTGTGCCTTCTCCATTCAAACTGCTAACCATGTCGCGTCAGTGTGCCTTCTCCATTCAAACTGCTAACCATGTCCGATCACCAGTGTGCCTTCTCCATTCAAACTGCTAACCATGTCGGGTCAGTGTGCCTTCTCCATTCAAACTGCTAACCATGTCCGATCACCAGTGTGCCTTCTACATTCAAACTGCTAATCATGTCGGGTCATTGTGCCTTCTCCATTCAAACCTCTAACCATGTCGGGTCAGTGTGCCTTCTACATTCAAACTGCTAAACATGTCGGGTCATTGTGCCTTCTCCATTCAAACCTCTAACCATGTCGGGTCAGTGTGCCTTCTCCATTCAAACTGCTAAACATGTCGGGTCAGTGTGCCTTCTCCATTCAAACTGCTAAACATGTCGGGTCATTGTGCCTTCTCCATTCAAACTGCTAACCATGTCGTGTCAGTGTGTCTTCTCCATTCAAACTGCTAACCATGTCGGGTCAGTGTGCCTTCTCAATTCAAACTGCTAACCATGTCCGATCACCAGTGTGCCTTCTCCATTCAAACTGCTAACCATGTCTGGTCAGTGTGCCTTCTCCATTCAAACTGCTAACCATGTCGGGTCAGTGTGCCTTCTCCATTCAAAACTGCTAACCATGTCGGGTCAGTGTGCCTTCTCCATTCAAACTACTAACCATGTCGGGTCAGTGTGCCTTCTCCATTGAAACTGCTAAACATGTCGGGTCAGTGTGCCTTCTCCATTCAAACTGCTAACCATGTCGGGTCAGTGTGCCTTCTCCATTCAAACTGCAAACCATGTCGGGTCAGTGTGCCTTCTCCATTCAAACTACTAACCATGTCGGGTCAGAGTGCATTCTCCATTCAAACTGCTAACCATGTCGGGTCAGTGTGCCTTCTCCATTCAAACTGCTAACCATGTCCGATCACCAGTGTGCCTTCTACATTCAAACTGCTAAACATGTCGGGTCATTGTGCCTTCTCCATTCAAACCTCTAACCATGTCGGGTCAGTGTGCCTTCTCCATTCAAACTGCTAAACATGTCGGGTCAGTGTGCCTTCTCCATTCAAACTGCTAAACATGTCGGGTCATTGTGCCTTCTCCATTCAAACTGCTAACCATGTCGGGTCAGTGTGCCTTCTCCATTCAACTGCTAACCATGTCCAGTCAGTGTGCCTTCTCCATTCAAACTGCTAACCATGTCGGGTCATTGTGCCTTCTCCATTCAAACTGCTAAACATGTCGTGTCATTGTGCCTTCTCCATTCAAACTGCTAACCATGTCGGGTCAGTGTGCCTTCTCCATTCAAACTGCTAACCATGTCGTGTCAGTGTGTCTTCTCCATTCAAACTGCTAACCATGTCGGGTCAGTGTGCCTTCTCCATTCAAACTGCTAACCATGTCAGGTCAGTGTGCCTTCTCCATTCAAACTGCTAACCATGTCGCGTCAGTGTGCCTTCTCCATTCAAACTGCTAACCATGTCCGATCACCAGTGTGCCTTCTCCATTCAAACTGCTAACCATGTCCGATCACCAGTGTGCCTTCTCCATTCAAACTGCTAACCATGTCGGGTCTGTGTGCCTTCTCCATTCAAACTGCTTACCTTGTCCGATCACCAGTGTGCCTTCTCCATTCAAACTGCTAACCATGTCGGGTCAGTGTGCCTTCTCCATTCAAACTGCTAACCATGTCGTGTCAGTGTGTCTTCTCCATTCAAACTGCTAACCATGTCGGGTCAGTGTGCCTTCTCCATTCAAACTGCTAACCATGTCAGGTCAGTGTGCCTTCTCCATTCAAACTGCTAACCATGTCGGGTCAGTGTGTCTTCTCCATTCAAACTGCTAACCATGTCGTGTCTGTGTGTCTTCTCCATTCAAACTGCTAACCATGTCGGGTCAGTGTGCCTTCTCCATTCAAACTGCTAACCATGTCCGATCACCAGTGTGCCTTCTCCATTCAAACTGCTAACCATGTCGGTTTAGTGTGCCTTCTCCATTCAAACTGCTAACCATGTCTGGTCAGTGTGCCTTCTCCATTCAAACTGCTAACCATGTCGGGTCTGTGTGCCTTCTCCATTCAAACTGCTAACCATGTCGGGTCAGTGTGCCTTCTCCATTCAAACTACTAACCATGTCGGGTCAGTGTGCCTTCTCCATTGAAACTGCTAAACATGTCGGGTCAGTGTGCCTTCTCCATTCAAACTGCTAACCATGTCGGGTCAGTGTGCCTTCTCCATTCAAACTGCAAACCATGTCGGGTCAGTGTGCCTTCTCCATTCAAACTACTAACCATGTCGGGTCAGTGTGCATTCTCCATTCAAACTGCTAACCATGTCGGGTCAGTGTGCCTTCTCCATTCAAACTGCTAACCATGTCCGATCACCAGTGTGCCTTCTACATTCAAACTGCTAAACATGTCGGGTCATTGTGCCTTCTCCATTCAAACCTCTAATCATGTCGGGTCAGTGTGCCTTCTCCATTCAAACTGCTAAACATGTCGGGTCAGTGTGCCTTCTCCATTCAAACTGCTAAACATGTCGGGTCATTGTGCCTTCTCCATTCAAACTGCTAACCATGTCGGGTCAGTGTGCCTTCTCCATTCAACTGCTAACCATGTCCGGTCAGTGTGCCTTCTCCATTCAAACTGCTAACCATGTCGGGTCATTGTGCCTTCTCCATTCAAACTGCTAAACATGTCGTGTCATTGTGCCTTCTCCATTCAAGCTGCTAACCATGTCGGGTCAGTGTGCCTTCTCCATTCAAACTGCTAACCATTTCGGGTCAGTGTGTCTTCTCCATTCAAACTGCTAACCATGTCGGGTCAGTGTGCCTTCTCCATTCAAACTGTTAACCATGTCGGGTCAGTGTGCCTTCTCCATTCAAACTGCTAAACATGTCGGGTCATTGTGCCTTCTCCATTCAAACTGCTAAATGTGTCGGATCATTGTGCCTTCTCCACTCAAACTGCTAACCATGTCCGATCACCAGTGTGCCTTCTACATTCAAACTGCTAACCATGTCAGGTCAGTGTGTCTTCTCCATTCAAACTGCTAACCATGTCCGATCACCAGTGTGCCTTCTCCATTCAAACCGCTAACCATGTCGGGTCATTATGCCTTTTCCATTCAAACTGCTAACCATGTCCGATCACCAGTGTGCCTTCTCCATTCAAACTGCTAACCATATCGGGTCAGTGTGTCTTCTCCATTCAAACTGCTAAACATGTCCTATCACCAGTGTGCCTTCTCCATTCAAACTGCTAACCATGTCGGGTCAGTGTGTCTTCTCCAATCAAACTGCTAACCATGACCGATCACCAGTGTGCCTTCTCCATTCAAACTGCTAACCAGGTCCGATCACCAGTGTTCCTTCTCCATTCAAACTGTTAACCATGTCGGGTCATTTTGCCTTCTCCACTCAAACTGCTAACCATGTCCGATCACCAGTGTGCCTTCTAAATTCAAACTGCTAAACATGTCGGGTCATTGTGCCTTCTCCATTCAAACTGCTAACCAAGTCGGGTCAGTGTGCCTTCTCCATTCAAACTGCTAACCATGTCGGGTCAGTTTGCCTTCTCCATTCAAACTGCTAACCATGTCGGGTCAGTGTGCCTTCTCCATTCAAACTGCTAACCATGTCGTGTCAGTGTGTCTTCTCCATTCAAACTGCTAACCATGTCGGGTCAGTGTGCCTTCTCCATTCAAACTGCTAACCATGTCCGATCACCAGTGTGCCTTCTCCATTCAAACTGCTAACCATGTCGGGTCAGTGTGCCTTCTCCATTCAAACTGCTAACCATGTCAGGTCAGTGTGCCTTCTCCATTCAAACTGCTAACCATGTCGCGTCAGTGTGCCTTCTCCATTCAAACTGCTAACCATGTCCGATCACCAGTGTGCCTTCTCCATTCAAACTGCTAACCATGTCCGATCACCAGTGTGCCTTCTCCATTCAAACTGCTAACCATGTCGGGTCTGTGTGCCTTCTCCATTCAAACTGCTTACCTTGTCCCATCACCAGTGTGCCTTCTCCATTCTAACTGCTAACCACGTCGGGTCAGTGTGCCTTCTCCATTCAAACTGCTAACAATGTCGGGTCTGTGTGCCTTCTCCATTCAAACTGCTAACCATGTCCGATCACCAGTGTGCCTTCTACATTCAAGTTGCTAACCATGTCGGGTCTGTGTGCCTTCTACATTCAAACTGCTTACCTTGTCCGATCACCAGTGAGCCTTCTACATTCAAACTGCTAACCATTTCGGGTCAGTGTGCCTTCTCCATTCAAACTACTAACCATATCCGATCACCAGTGTGCCTTCTCCATTCAAACTGCAAACCATGTCGGGTCAGTGTGCCTTCTCCATTCAAACTGCTAACCATGTCGGTTCAGTGTGCCTTCTCCATTCAAACTGCTAACCATGTCGGCTCAGTGTGCCTTCTCCATTCAAACTGCTAACCATGTCGGGTCTGTGTGCCTTCTCCATTCAAACTGCTAACCATGTCCGATCACCAGTGTGCCTTCTCCATTCAAACTGCTAACCATGTCGGGTCAGTGTGCCTTCTCCATTCAAACTACTAACCATGTTCGGTCTGTGTGCTTTCTCCATTCAAACTGCAAGCCATGTCGAGTCAGTATGTCTTCTACATTCAAACTGCAAACCATGTCTGGTCAGTGTGACTTCTCCATTCAAACTGCTAACCATGTCGGGTCAGTGTGCCTTCTCCATTCAAACTGCTAACCATGTCGGGTCAGTGTGACTTCTCCATTCAAACTGCAAACCATGTCGGGTCATTGTGCCTTCTCCATTCAAACTGCTAAGCATGTCGGGTCAGTGTGCCTTCTCCATTCAAACTGCTAACCATATCGGGTCAGTGTGCCTTCTCCATTCAAACTGCTAACCATGTCGGGTCAGTGTGCCTTCTCCATTCAAACTGCTAACCATGTCGGGTCAGTGTGCCTTCTCCATTCAAACTGCTAACCATGTCGTGTCAGTGTGTCTTCTCCATTCAAACTGCTAACCATGTCCGATCACCAGTGTGCCTTCTCCATTCAAACTGCTAACCATGTCCGATCACCAGTGTGCCTTCTCCATTCAAACTGCTAACCATGTCGGGTCAGTGTGCCTTCTCCATTCAAACTGCTAACCATGTCACGTCAGTGTGCCTTCTCCATTCAAACTGCTAACCATCTCGGGTCAGTGTGTCTTCTCCATTCAAACTGCTAACCATGTCGGGTCAGTGTGCCTTCTCCATTCAAATTGCTAACAATGTGGGGTCAGTGTGCCTTCTCCATTCAAACTGTTTACCTTCTCCGATCACCAGTGTGCCTTCTCCATTCAAACAGCTAACCATGTCGGGTCAGTGTGCCTTCTCCATTCAAACTGATTACCTTGTCCGATCACCAGTGTGCCTTCTCCATTCTAACTGCTAAACATGTCGGGTCAGTGTGCCTTCTCCATTCAAACTGCTAACAATGTCGGGTCTGTGTGCCTTCTCCATTCAAACTGCTTACCTTGTCCGATCACCAGTGTGCCTTCTCCATTCAAACAGCTAACCATGTCGGGTCAGTGTGCCTTCTCCATTCAAACTGCTAACCATGTCGGGTCAGTGTGTCTTCTCTATTCAAACTGCTAACTATGTCGGGTCAGTGTGTCTTCTCCATTCAAACTGCTAACCATGTCGTGTCAGTGTGTCTTCTCCATTCAAACTGCTAACCATGTCGGGTCAGTGTGCCTTCTCCATTCAAACTGCTATCCATGTCAGGTCAGTGTGCCTTCTCCATTCAAACTGCTAACCATGTCGGGTCAGTGTGACTTCTCCATTGAAACTACTAACCATGTCGGGTCTGTGTGCCTTCTACATTCAAACTGCTAACCATGTCAGGTCAGGGTGCCTTCTCCATTCAAACTACTAACCATATCCGATCACCAGTGTGCCTTCTCCATTCAAACTGCTAACCATGTCGTGTCAGTGTGTCTTCTCCATTCAAACTGCTAACCATGTCCGATCACCAGTGTGCCTTCTCCATTCAAACTGCTAACCATGTCGGGTCAGTGTGCCTTCTCCATTCAAACTGCTAACCATGTCGTGTCAGTGTGCCTTCCCCATTCAAACTGCTAACCATGTCACGTCAGTGTGCCTTCTCCATTCAAACTGCTAACCATGTCCGATCACCAGTGTGCCTTCTCCATTCAAACTGCTAACCATGTCCGGTCTGTGTGCCTTCTCCATTCAAAATGCTAACCATGTCACGTCGGTGTGCCTTCTCCATTCAAACTGCTAACCATGTCGGGTCAGTGTGTCTTCTCCATTCAAACTGCTAACCATGTTGGGTCAGTGTGCCTTCTCCATTCAAACTGCTAACAATGTCGGGTCAGTGTGCCTTCTCCATTCAAACTGTTTACCTTCTCCGATCACCAGTGTGCCTTCCCCATTCAAACAGCTAACCATGTCGGGTCAGTGTGCCTTCTCCATTCAAACTGCTTACCTTGTCCGATCACCAGTGTGCCTTCTCCATTCTAACTGCTAACCATGTCGGGTCAGTGTGCCTTCTCCATTCAAACAGCTAACCATGTCGGGTCAGTGTGCCTTCTCCATTCAAACTGCTAACCATGTCGGGTCAGTGTGTCTTCTCTATTCAAACTGCTAACTATGTCGGGTCAGTGTGTCTTCTCCATTCAAACTGCTAACCATGTCGTGTCAGTGTGTCTTCTCCATTCAAACTGCTAACCATGTCGGGTCAGTGTGCCTTCTCCATTGAAACTGCTAACCATGTCGTGTCAGTGTGCCTTCTCCATTCAAACTGCTAACCATGTCGCGTCAGTGTGCCTTCTCCATTCAAACTGCTAACCATGTCGGGTCAGTGTGCCTTCTCCATTCAAACTATTAACCATGTTGGGTCAGTGTGTCTTCTCCATTCAAACTGCTAACCATGTCCGATCACCAGTGTGCCTTCTACATTCAAACTGCTAACCATGTCGGGTCTGTGTGCCTTCTACATTCAAACTGCTTACCTTGTCCGATCACCAGTGAGCCTTCTACATTCAATCTGCTAACCATGTCGGGTCAGTGTGCCTTCTCCATTCAAACTACTAACCATATCCGATCACCAGAGTGCCTTCTCCATTCAAACTGCAAACCATGTCGGGTCAGTGTGCATTCTCCATTCAAACTGCTAACCATGTCGGTTCAGTGTGCCTTCTCCATTCAAACTGCTAACCATGTCGGATCAGTGTGCCTTCTCCATTCAAACTGCTAACCATGTCGGGTCTGTGTGCCTTCTCCATTCAAACTGCTAACCATGTCCGATCACCAGTGTGCCTTCTCCATTCAAACTGCTAACCATGTCGGGTCAGTGTGCCTTCTCCATTCAAACTACTAACCATGTCGGGACAGTGTGCCTTCTCCATTCAAACTGCTAACCATGTCGGGTCAGTGTGCCTTCTCCATTCAAACTGCAAACCATGTCGGGTCAGTGTGCCTTCTCCATTCAAACTACTAACCATGTCGGGTCAGTGTGCCTTCTCCATTCAAACTGCTAACCATGTCGGGTCAGTGTGCCTTCTCCATTCAAACTGCAAACCATGTCGGGTCACTGTGCCTTCTCCATTCAAACTACTAACCATGTCTGGTCAGTGTGCATTCTCCATTCAAACTGCAAACCATGTCGGGTCATTGTGCCTTCTCCATTGAAACTGCTAACCATGTCGGGTCAGTGTGCCTTCTCCATTCAAACTGCTAACCATGTCCGATCACCAGTGTGCCTTCTCCATTCAAACTGCTAACCATGTCGGGTCAGTGTGCCTTCTCCATTCAAACTGCTAAACATGTCGGGTCATTGTGCCTTCTCCATTCAAACTGCTAAACACGTCGGGTCATTGTGCCTTCTCCACTCAAACTGCTAACCATGTCCGATCACCAGTGTGCCTTCTCCATTCAAACTGCTAACCATGTCGGGTCAGTGTGTCTTCTCCATTCAAACTGCTAACCATGTCGGGTCAGTGTGCCTTCTCCATTCAAACTGCAAACCATGTCGGGTCAGTGTGCCTTCTCCATTCAAACTGCTAACCATGTCCGGTCAGTGTGCCTTCTCCATTCAATCTACTAACCATGTCGGGTCAGTGTGCATTCTCCATTCAAACTGCTAACCATGTCGGGTCAGTGTGCCTTCTCCATTCAAACTGCTAACCATGTCGGGTCAGTGTGCCTTCTCCATTCAAACTATTAACCATGTTGGGTCAGTGTGTCTTCTCCATTCAAACTGCTAACCATGTCCGATCACCAGTGTGCCTTCTACATTCAAACTGCTAACCATGTCGGGTCTGTGTGCCTTCTACATTCAAACTGCTTTCCTTGTCCGATCACCAGTGAGCCTTCTACATTCAAACTGCTAACCATGTCGGGTCAGTGTGCCTTCTCTATTCAAACTACTAACCATATCCGATCACCAGTGTGCCTTCTCCATTCAAACTGCAAACCATGTCGGGTCAGTGTGCCTTCTCCATTCAAAATGCTAACCATGTCGGTTCAGTGTGCCTTCTCCATTCAAACTGCTAACCATGTCGGATCAGTGTGCCTTCTCCATTCAAACTGCTAACCATGTCGGGTCTGTGTGCCTTCTCCATTCAAACTGCTAACCATGTCCGATCACCAGTGTGCCTTCTCCATTCAAACTGCTAACCATGTCGGGTCAGTGTGCCTTCTCCATTCAAACTGCTAACCATGTCGGGTCAGTGTGCCTTCTCCATTCAAACTGCAAACCATGTCTGGTCAGTGTGCCTTCTCCATTCAATCTGCTAACCATGTCGGGTCAGTGTGCCTTCTCCATTCAAACTACTAACCATGTCGGGTCAGTGTGCCTTTTCCATTCAAACTGCTAACCATGTCGGGTCAGTGTGCCTTCTCCATTCAAACTGCAAACCATGTCGGGTCAGTGTGCCTTCTCCATTCAAACTACTAACCATGTCTGGTCAGTGTGCATTCTCCATTCAAACTGCAAACCATGTCGGGTCATTGTGCCTTCTCCATTCAAACTGCTAACCATGTCGGGTCAGTGTGCCTTCTCCATTCAAACTGCTAACCATGTCCGATCACCAGTGTGCCTTCTCCATTCAAACTGCTAACCATGTCGGGTCAGTGTGCCTTCTCCATTCAAACTGCTAAACATGTCGGGTCATTGAGCCTTCTCCATTCAAACTGCTAAACACGTCGGGTCATTGTGCCTTCTCCACTCAAACTGCTAACCATGTCCGATCACCAGTGTGCCTTCTCCATTCAAACTGCTAACCATGTCGGGTCAGTGTGTCTTCTCCATTCAAACTGCTAACCATGTCGGGTCAGTGTGCCTTCTCCATTCAAACTGCTAACCATGTCGGGTCAGTGTGCCTTCTCCATTCAAACTGCTAACCATGTCCGGTCAGTGTGCCTTCTCCATTCAATCTACTAACCATGTCGGGTCAGTGTGCATTCTCCATTCAAACTGCTAACCATGTCGGGTCAGTGTGCCTTCTCCATTCAAACTGCTAACCATGTCGGGTCAGTGTGCCTTCTCCATTCAAACTGCAAAACATGTCGGGTCTGTGTGCCTTCTCCATTCAAACTGCTAACCATGTCCGATCACCAGTGTGCCTTCTACATTCAAACATTCTAACCATGTCGGGTCAGTGTGCCTTCTCCATTCAAACTGCTAACCATGTCGGGTCAGTGTGCCTTCTCCATTCAAACTGCTAAACATGTCGGGTCATTGTGCCTTCTCCATTCAAACTGCTAAACACGTCGGGTCATTGTGCCTTCTCCACTCAAACTACTAACCATGTCCGATCACCAGTGTGCCTTCTCCATTCAAACTGCAAACCATGTCGGGTCATTGTGCCTTCTCCATTCAAACTGCTAACCATGTCGGGTCAGTGTGCCTTCTCCATTCAAACTGCTAACCATGTCCGATCACCAGTGTGCCTTCTCCATTCAAACTGCTAACCATGTCGGGTCAGTGTGCCTTCTCCATTCAAACTGCTAAACATGTCGGGTCATTGTGCCTTCTCCATTCAAACTGCTAAACACGTCGGGTCATTGTGCCTTCTCCACTCAAATTGCTAACCATGTCCGGTCAGTGTGTCTTCTCCACTCAAACTGCTAACCATGTCCGATCACCAGTGTGCCTTCTCCATTCAAACTGCTAACCATGTCGGGTCAGTGTGTCTTCTCCATTCAAACTGCTAACCATGTCGGGTCAGTGTGCCTTCTCCATTCAAACTGCTAACCATGTCGGGTCAGTGTGCCTTCTCCATTCAAACTGCTAACCATGTCCGGTCAGTGTGCCTTCTCCATTCAATCTACTAACCATGTCGGGTCAGTGTGCATTCTCCATTCAAACTGCTAACCATGTCGGGTCAGTGTGCCTTCTCCATTCAAACTGCTAACCATGTCGGGTCAGTGTGCCTTCTCCATTCAAACTGCAAAACATGTCGGGTCTGTGTGCCTTCTCCATTCAAACTGCTAACCATGTCCGATCACCAGTGTGCCTTCTACATTCAAACATTCTAACCATGTCGGGTCAGTGTGCCTTCTCCATTCAAACTGCTAACCATGTCGGGTCAGTGTGCCTTCTCCATTCAAACTGCTAAACATGTCGGGTCATTGTGCCTTCTCCATTCAAACTGCTAAACACGTCGGGTCATTGTGCCTTCTCCACTCAAACTGCTAACCATGTCCGATCACCAGTGTGCCTTCTCCATTCAAACTGCTAACCATGTCGGGTCAGTGTGTCTTCTCCATTCAAACTGCTAACCATGTCGGGTCAGTGTGCCTTCTCCATTCAAACTGCAAACCATGTCGGGTCAGTGTGCCTTCTCCATTCAAACTGCTAACCATGTCCGGTCAGTGTGCCTTCTCCATTCAATCTACTAACCATGTCGGGTCAGTGTGCATTCTCCATTCAAACTGCTAACCATGTCGGGTCAGTGTGCCTTCTCCATTCAAACTGCTAACCATGTCGGGTCAGTGTGCCTTCTCCATTCAAACTATTAACCATGTTGGGTCAGTGTGTCTTCTCCATTCAAACTGCTAACCATGTCGGGTCTGTGTGCCTTCTCCATTCAAACTGCTAACCATGTCCGATCACCAGTGTGCCTTCTCCATTCAAACTGCTAACCATGTCGGGTCAGTGTGCCTTCTCCATTCAAACTACTAACCATGTCGGGTCAGTGTGCCTTCTCCATTCAAACTGCTAACCATGTCGGGTCAGTGTGCCTTCTCCATTCAAACTGCAAACCATGTCGGGTCAGTGTGCCTTCTCCATTCAAACTACTAACCATGTCGGGTCAGTGTGCCTTCTCCATTCAAACTGCTAACCATGTCGGGTCAGTGTGCCTTCTCCATTCAAACTGCAAACCATGTCGGGTCAGTGTGCCTTCTCCATTCAAACTACTAACCATGTCTGGTCAGTGTGCATTCTCCATTCAAACTGCAAACCATGTCGGGTCATTGTGCCTTCTCCATTCAAACTGCTAACCATGTCGGGTCAGTGTGCCTTCTCCATTCAAACTGCTAACCATGTCCGATCACCAGTGTGCCTTCTCCATTCAAACTGCTAACCATGTCGGGTCAGTGTGCCTTCTCCATTCAAACTGCTAAACATGTCGGGTCATTGTGCCTTCTCCATTCAAACTGCTAAACACGTCGGGTCATTGTGCCTTCTCCACTCAAACTGCTAACCATGTCCGATCACCAGTGTGCCTTCTCCATTCAAACTGCTAACCATGTCGGGTCAGTGTGTCTTCTCCATTCAAACTGCTAACCATGTCGGGTCAGTGTGCCTTCTCCATTCAAACTGCAAACCATGTCGGGTCAGTGTGCCTTCTCCATTCAAACTGCTAACCATGTCCGGTCAGTGTGCCTTCTCCATTCAATCTACTAACCATGTCGGGTCAGTGTGCATTCTCCATTCAAACTGCTAACCATGTCGGGTCAGTGTGCCTTCTCCATTCAAACTGCTAACCATGTCGGGTCAGTGTGCCTTCTCCATTCAAACTATTAACCATGTTGGGTCAGTGTGCCTTCTCCATTCAAACTGCTAACCATGTCCGATCACCAGTGTGCCTTCTACATTCAAACTGCTAACCATGTCGGGTCTGTGTGCCTTCTACATTCAAACTGCTTTCCTTGTCCGATCACCAGTGAGCCTTCTACATTCAAACTGCTAACCATGTCGGGTCAGTGTGCCTTCTCCATTCAAACTACTAACCATATCCGATCACCAGTGTGCCTTCTCCATTCAAACTGCAAACCATGTCGGGTCAGTGTGCCTTCTCCATTCAAACTGCTAACCATGTCGGTTCAGTGTGCCTTCTCCATTCAAACTGCTAACCATGTCGGATCAGTGTGCCTTCTCCATTCAAACTGCTAACCATGTCCGATCACCAGTGTGCCTTCTCCATTCAAACTGCTAACCATGTCCGATCACCAGTGTGCCTTCTACATTCAAACATTCTAACCATGTCGGGTCAGTGTGCCTTCTCCATTCAAACTGCTAACCATGTCGGGTCAGTGTGCCTTCTCCATTCAAACTGCTAAACATGTCGGGTCATTGTGCCTTCTCCATTCAAACTGCTAAACACGTCGGGTCATTGTGCCTTCTCCACTCAAACTGCTAACCATGTCCGATCACCAGTGTGCCTTCTCCATTCAAACTGCAAACCATGTCGGGTCATTGTGCCTTCTCCATTCAAGCTGCTAACCATGTCGGGTCAGTGTGCCTTCTCCATTCAAACTGCTAACCATGTCCGATCACCAGTGTGCCTTCTCCATTCAAACTGCTAACCATGTCGGGTCAGTGTGCCTTCTCCATTCAAACTGCTAAACATGTCGGGTCATTGTGCCTTCTCCATTCAAACTGCTAAACACGTCGGGTCATTGTGCCTTCTCCACTCAAACTGCTAACCATGTCCGATCACCAGTGTGCCTTCTCCATTCAAACTGCTAACCATGTCGGGTCAGTGTGTCTTCTCCATTCAAACTGCTAACCATGTCGGGTCAGTGTGCCTTCTCCATTCAAACTGCTAACCATGTCGGGTCAGTGTGCCTTCTCCATTCAAACTGCTAACCATGTCCGGTCAGTGTGCCTTCTCCATTCAATCTACTAACCATGTCGGGTCAGTGTGCATTCTCCATTCAAACTGCTAACCATGTCGGGTCAGTGTGCCTTCTCCATTCAAACTGCTAACCATGTCGGGTCAGTGTGCCTTCTCCATTCAAACTGCTAACCATGTCCGATCACCAGTGTGCCTTCTCCATTCAAACTGCTAACCATGTCGGGTCAGTGTGCCTTCTCCATTCAAACTGCTAAACATGTCGGGTCATTGTGCCTTCTCCATTCAAACTGCTAAACACGTCGGGTCATTGTGCCTTCTCCACTCAAACTGCTAACCATGTCCGATCACCAGTGTGCCTTCTCCATTCAAACTGCTAACCATGTCGGGTCAGTATGCCTTCTGCATTCAAACTGCTAACCATGTCCGATCACCAGTGTGCCTTCTCCATTCAAACTGCTAACCATGTCGGGTCAGTGTGTCTTCTCCATTCAAACTGCTAACCATGTCGGGTCAGTGTGCCTTCTCCATTCAAACTGCAAACCATGTCGGGTCAGTGTGCCTTCTCCATTCAAACTGCTAACCATGTCCGGTCAGTGTGCCTTCTCCATTCAATCTACTAACCATGTCGGGTCTGTGTGCCTTCTACATTCAAACTGCTTTCCTTGTCCGATCACCAGTGAGCCTTCTACATTCAAACTGCTAACCATGTCGGGTCAGTGTGCCTTCTCCATTCAAACTACTAACCATATCCGATCACCAGTGTGCCTTCTCCATTCAAACTGCAAACCATGTCGGGTCAGTGTGCCTTCTCCATTCAAACTGCAAAACATGTCGGGTCTGTGTGCCTTCTCCATTCAAACTGCTAACCATGTCCGATCACCAGTGTGCCTTCTACATTCAAACATTCTAACCATGTCGGGTCAGTGTGCCTTCTCCATTCAAACTGCTAACCATGTCGGGTCAGTGTGCCTTCTCCATTCAAACTGCTAAACATGTCGGGTCATTGTGCCTTCTCCATTCAAACTGCTAAACACGTCGGGTCATTGTGCCTTCTCCACTCAAACTGCTAACCATGTCCGATCACCAGTGTGCCTTCTCCATTCAAACTGCAAACCATGTCGGGTCATTGTGCCTTCACCATTCAAACTGCTAACCATGTCGGGTCAGTGTGCCTTCTCCATTCAAACTGCTACCCATGTCCGATCACCAGTGTGCCTTCTCCATTCAAACTGCTAACCATGTCGGGTCAGTGTGCCTTCTCCATTCAAACTGCTAAACATGTCGGGTCATTGTGCCTTCTCCATTCAAACTGCTAAACACGTCGGGTCATTGTGCCTTCTCCACTCAAATTGCTAACCATGTCCGGTCAGTGTGTCTTCTCCACTCAAACTGCTAACCATGTCCGATCACTAGTGTGCCTTCTCCATTCAAACTGCTAACCATGTCGGGTCAGTGTGTCTTCTCCATTCAAACTGCTAACCATGTCGGGTCAGTGTGCCTTCTCCATTCAAACTGCTAACCATGTCGGGTCAGTGTGCCTTCTCCATTCAAACTGCTAACCATGTCCGGTCAGTGTGCCTTCTCCATTCAATCTACTAACCATGTCGGGTCAGTGTGCATTCTCCATTCAAACTGCTAACCATGTCGGGTCAGTGTGCCTTCTCCATTCAAACTGCTAACCATGTCGGGTCAGTGTGCCTTCTCCATTCAAACTGCAAAACATGTCGGGTCTGTGTGCCTTCTCCATTCAAACTGCTAACCATGTCCGATCACCAGTGTGCCTTCTACATTCAAACATTCTAACCATGTCGGGTCAGTGTGCCTTCTCCATTCAAACTGCTAACCATGTCGGGTCAGTGTGCCTTCTCCATTCAAACTGCTAAACATGTCGGGTCATTGTGCCTTCTCCATTCAAACTGCTAAACACGTCGGGTCATTGTGCCTTCTCCACTCAAACTGCTAACCATGTCCGATCACCAGTGTGCCTTCTCCATTCAAACTGCTAACCATGTCGGGTCAGTGTGTCTTCTCCATTCAAACTGCTAACCATGTCGGGTCAGTGTGCCTTCTCCATTCAAACTGCAAACCATGTCGGGTCAGTGTGCCTTCTCCATTCAAACTGCTAACCATGTCCGGTCAGTGTGCCTTCTCCATTCAATCTACTAACCATGTCGGGTCAGTGTGCATTCTCCATTCGAACTGCTAACCATGTCGGGTCAGTGTGCCTTCTCCATTCAAACTGCTAACCATGTCGGGTCAGTGTGCCTTCTCCATTCAAACTATTAACCATGTTGGGTCAGTGTGTCTTCTCCATTCAAACTGCTAACCATGTCGGGTCTGTGTGCCTTCTCCATTCAAACTGCTAACCATGTCCGATCACCAGTGTGCCTTCTCCATTCAAACTGCTAACCATGTCGGGTCAGTGTGCCTTCTCCATTCAAACTACTAACCATGTCGGGTCAGTGTGCCTTCTCCATTCAAACTGCTAACCATGTCGGGTCAGTGTGCCTTCTCCATTCAAACTGCAAACCATGTCGGGTCAGTGTGCCTTCTCCATTCAAACTACTAACCATGTCGGGTCAGTGTGCCTTCTCCATTCAAACTGCTAACCATGTCGGGTCAGTGTGCCTTCTCCATTCAAACTGCAAACCATGTCGGGTCAGTGTGCCTTCTCCATTCAAACTACTAACCATGTCTGGTCAGTGTGCATTCTCCATTCAAACTGCAAACCATGTCGGGTCATTGTGCCTTCTCCATTCAAACTGCTAACCATGTCGGGTCAGTGTGCCTTCTCCATTCAAACTGCTAACCATGTCCGATCACCAGTGTGCCTTCTCCATTCAAACTGCTAACCATGTCGGGTCAGTGTGCCTTCTCCATTCAAACTGCTAAACATGTCGGGTCATTGTGCCTTCTCCATTCAAACTGCTAAACACGTCGGGTCATTGTGCCTTCTCCATTCAAACTGCTAACCATGTCGGGTCAGTGTGCCTTCTCCATTCAAACTGCAAACCATGTCGGGTCAGTGTGCCTTCTCCATTCAAACTGCTAACCATGTCCGGTCAGTGTGCCTTCTCCATTCAATCTACTAACCATGTCGGGTCAGTGTGCATTCTCCATTCAAACTGCTAACCATGTCGGGTCAGTGTGCCTTCTCCATTCAAACTGCTAACCATGTCGGGTCAGTGTGCCTTCTCCATTCAAACTATTAACCATGTTGGGTCAGTGTGTCTTCTCCATTCAAACTGCTAACCATGTCCGATCACCAGTGTGCCTTCTACATTCAAACTGCTAACCATGTCGGGTCTGTGTGCCTTCTACATTCAAACTGCTTTCCTTGTCCGATCACCAGTGAGCCTTCTACATTCAAACTGCTAACCATGTCGGGTCAGTGTGCCTTCTCCATTCAAACTACTAACCATATCCGATCACCAGTGTGCCTTCTCCATTCAAACTGCAAACCATGTCGGGTCAGTGTGCCTTCTCCATTCAAACTGCTAACCATGTCGGTTCAGTGTGCCTTCTCCATTCAAACTGCTAACCATGTCGGATCAGTGTGCCTTCTCCATTCAAACTGCTAACCATGTCCGATCACCAGTGTGCCTTCTCCATTCAAACTGCTAACCATGTCCGATCACCAGTGTGCCTTCTACATTCAAACATTCTAACCATGTCGGGTCAGTGTGCCTTCTCCATTCAAACTGCTAACCATGTCGGGTCAGTGTGCCTTCTCCATTCAAACTGCTAAACATGTCGGGTCATTGTGCCTTCTCCATTCAAACTGCTAAACACGTCGGGTCATTGTGCCTTCTCCACTCAAACTGCTAACCATGTCCGATCACCAGTGTGCCTTCTCCATTCAAACTGCAAACCATGTCGGGTCATTGTGCCTTCTCCATTCAAACTGCTAACCATGTCGGGTCAGTGTGCCTTCTCCATTCAAACTGCTAACCATGTCCGATCACCAGTGTGCCTTCTCCATTCAAACTGCTAACCATGTCGGGTCAGTGTGCCTTCTCCATTCAAACTGCTAAACATGTCGGGTCATTGTGCCTTCTCCATTCAAACTGCTAAACACGTCGGGTCATTGTGCCTTCTCCACTCAAACTGCTAACCATGTCCGATCACCAGTGTGCCTTCTCCATTCAAACTGCTAACCATGTCGGGTCAGTGTGTCTTCTCCATTCAAACTGCTAACCATGTCGGGTCAGTGTGCCTTCTCCATTCAAACTGCTAACCATGTCGGGTCAGTGTGCCTTCTCCATTCAAACTGCTAACCATGTCCGGTCAGTGTGCCTTCTCCATTCAATCTACTAACCATGTCGGGTCAGTGTGCATTCTCCATTCAAACTGCTAACCATGTCGGGTCAGTGTGCCTTCTCCATTCAAACTGCTAACCATGTCGGGTCAGTGTGCCTTCTCCATTCAAACTGCAAAACATGTCGGGTCTGTGTGCCTTCTCCATTCAAACTGCTAACCATGTCCGATCACCAGTGTGCCTTCTACATTCAAACATTCTAACCATGTCGGGTCAGTGTGCCTTCTCCATTCAAACTGCTAACCATGTCGGGTCAGTGTGCCTTCTCCATTCAAACTGCTAAACATGTCGGGTCATTGTGCCTTCTCCATTCAAACTGCTAAACACGTCGGGTCATTGTGCCTTCTCCACTCAAACTGCTAACCATGTCCGATCACCAGTGTGCCTTCTCCATTCAAACTGCTAACCATGTCGGGTCAGTGTGTCTTCTCCATTCAAACTGCTAACCATGTCGGGTCAGTGTGCCTTCTCCATTCAAACTGCAAACCATGTCGGGTCAGTGTGCCTTCTCCATTCAAACTGCTAACCATGTCCGGTCAGTGTGCCTTCTCCATTCAATCTACTAACCATGTCGGGTCAGAGTGCATTCTCCATTCAAACTGCTAACCATGTCGGGTCAGTGTGCCTTCTCCATTCAAACTGCTAACCATGTCGGGTCAGTGTGCCTTCTCCATTCAAACTATTAACCATGTTGGGTCAGTGTGTCTTCTCCATTCAAACTGCTAACCATGTCCGATCACCAGTGTGCCTTCTACATTCAAACTGCTAACCATGTCGGGTCTGTGTGCCTTCTACATTCAAACTGCTTTCCTTGTCCGATCACCAGTGAGCCTTCTACATTCAAACTGCTAACCATGTCGGGTCAGTGTGCCTTCTCCATTCAAACTACTAACCATATCCGATCACCAGTGTGCCTTCTCCATTCAAACTGCAAACCATGTCGGGTCAGTGTGCCTTCTCCATTCAAACTGCTAACCATGTCGGTTCAGTGTGCCTTCTCCATTCAAACTGCTAACCATGTCGGATCAGTGTGCCTTCTCCATTCAAACTGCTAACCATGTCGGGTCTGTGTGCCTTCTCCATTCAAACTGCTAACCATGTCCGATCACCAGTGTGCCTTCTCCATTCAAACTGCAAACCATGTCGGGTCAGTGTGCCTTCTCCATTCAAACTGCTAACCATGTCGGGTCAGTGTGCCTTCTCCATTCAAACTACTAACCATGTCGGGTCAGTGTGCCTTCTCCATTCAAACTGCTAACCATGTCGGGTCAGTGTGCCTTCTCCATTCAAACTGCAAACCATGTCGGGTCAGTGTGCCTTCTCCATTCAAACTACTAACCATGTCTGGTCAGTGTGCATTCTCCATTCAAACCGCAAAGCATGTCGGGTCATTGTGCCTTCTCCATTCAAACTGCTAACCATGTCGGGTCAGTGTGCCTTCTCCATTCAAACTGCTAACCATGTCCGATCACCAGTGTGCCTTCTCCATTCAAACTGCTAAACATGTCGGGTCATTGTGCCTTCTCCATTCAAACTGCTAAACACGTCGGGTCATTGTGCCTTCTCCACTCAAACTGCTAACCATGTCCGATCACCAGTGTGCCTTCTCCATTCAAACTGCTAACCATGTCGGGTCAGTGTGTCTTCTCCATTCAAACTGCTAACCATGTCGGGTCAGTGTGCCTTCTCCATTCAAACTGCTAACCATGTCGGGTCAGTGTGCCTTCTCCATTCAAACTGCTAACCATGTCCGGTCAGTGTGCCTTCTCCATTCAATCTACTAACCATGTCGGGTCAGTGTGCCTTCTCCATTCAAACTGCTAAACATGTCGGGTCATTGTGCCTTCTCCATTCAAACTGCTAAACACGTCGGGTCATTGTGCCTTCTCCACTCAAACTGCTAACCATGTCCGATCACCAGTGTGCCTTCTCCATTCAAACTGCTAACCATGTCGGGTCAGTGTGTCTTCTCCATTCAAACTGCTAACCATTTCGGGTCAGTGTGCCTTCTCCATTCAAACTGCTAACCATGTCGGGTCAGTGTGCCTTCTCCATTCAAACTGCTAACCATGTCCGGTCAGTGTGCCTTCTCCATTCAATCTACTAACCATGTCGGGTCAGTGTGCATTCTCCATTCAAACTGCTAACCATGTCGGGTCAGTGTGCCTTCTCCATTCAAACTGCTAACCATGTCGGGTCAGTGTGCCTTCTCCATTCAAACTGCAAAACATGTCGGGTCTGTGTGCCTTCTCCATTCAAACTGCTAACCATGTCCGATCACCAGTGTGCCTTCTACATTCAAACATTCTAACCATGTCGGGTCAGTGTGCCTTCTCCATTCAAACTGCTAACCATGTCGGGTCAGTGTGCCTTCTCCATTCAAACTGCTAAACATGTCGGGTCATTGTGCCTTCTCCATTCAAACTGCTAAACACGTCGGGTCATTGTGCCTTCTCCACTCAAACTGCTAACCATGTCCGATCACCAGTGTGCCTTCTCCATTCAAACTGCTAACCATGTCGGGTCAGTGTGTCTTCTCCATTCAAACTGCTAACCATGTCGGGTCAGTGTGCCTTCTCCATTCAAACTGCAAACCATGTCGGGTCAGTGTGCCTTCTCCATTCAAACGGCTAACCATGTCCGGTCAGTGTGCCTTCTCCATTCAATCTACTAACCATGTCGGGTCAGAGTGCATTCTCCATTCAAACTGCTAACCATGTCGGGTCAGTGTGCCTTCTCCATTCAAACTGCTAACCATGTCGGGTCAGTGTGCCTTCTCCATTCAAACTATTAACCATGTTGGGTCAGTGTGTCTTCTCCATTCAAACTGCTAACCATGTCCGATCACCAGTGTGCCTTCTACATTCAAACTGCTAACCATGTCGGGTCTGTGTGCCTTCTACATTCAAACTGCTTTCCTTGTCCGATCACCAGTGAGCCTTCTACATTCAAACTGCTAACCATGTCGGGTCAGTGTGCCTTCTCCATTCAAACTACTAACCATATCCGATCACCAGTGTGCCTTCTCCATTCAAACTGCAAACCATGTCGGGTCAGTGTGCCTTCTCCATTCAAACTGCTAACCATGTCGGTTCAGTGTGCCTTCTCCATTCAAACTGCTAACCATGTCCGATCACCAGTGTGCCTTCTCCATTCAAACTGCAAACCATGTCGGGTCAGTGTGCCTTCTCCATTCAAACTGCTAACCATGTCGGGTCAGTGTGCCTTCTCCATTCAAACTACTAACCATGTCGGGTCAGTGTGCCTTCTCCATTCAAACTGCTAACCATGTCGGGTCAGTGTGCCTTCTCCATTCAAACTGCAAACCATGTCGGTTCAGTGTGCCTTCTCCATTCAAACTACTAACCATGTCTGGTCAGTGTGCATTCTCCATTCAAACCGCAAAGCATGTCGGGTCATTGTGCCTTCTCCATTCAAACTGCTAACCATGTCGGGTCAGTGTGCCTTCTCCATTCAAACTGCTAACCATGTCCGATCACCAGTGTGCCTTCTCCATTCAAACTGCTAAACATGTCGGGTCATTGTGCCTTCTCCATTCAAACTGCTAAACACGTCGGGTCATTGTGCCTTCTCCACTCAAACTGCTAACCATGTCCGATCACCAGTGTGCCTTCTCCATTCAAACTGCTAACCATGTCGGGTCAGTGTGTCTTCTCCATTCAAACTGCTAACCATGTCGGGTCAGTGTGCCTTCTCCATTCAAACTGCTAACCATGTCGGGTCAGTGTGCCTTCTCCATTCAAACTGCTAACCATGTCCGGTCAGTGTGCCTTCTCCATTCAATCTACTAACCATGTCGGGTCAGTGTGCATTCTCCATTCAAACTGCTAACCATGTCGGGTCAGTGTGCCTTCTCCATTCAAACTGCTAACCATGTCGGGTCAGTGTGCCTTCTCCATTCAAACTGCAAAACATGTCGGGTCTGTGTGCCTTCTCCATTCAAACTGCTAACCATGTCCGATCACCAGTGTGCCTTCTACATTCAAACATTCTAACCATGTCGGGTCAGTGTGCCTTCTCCATTCAAACTGCTAACCATGTCGGGTCAGTGTGCCTTCTCCATTCAAACTGCTAAACATGTCGGGTCATTGTGCCTTCTCCATTCAAACTGCTAAACACGTCGGGTCATTGTGCCTTCTCCACTCAAACTGCTAACCATGTCCGATCACCAGTGTGCCTTCTCCATTCAAACTGCTAACCATGTCGGGTCAGTGTGTCTTCTCCATTCAAACTGCTAACCATGTCGGGTCAGTGTGCCTTCTCCATTCAAACTGCAAACCATGTCGGGTCAGTGTGCCTTCTCCATTCAAACTGCTAACCATGTCCGGTCAGTGTGCCTTCTCCATTCAATCTACTAACCATGTCGGGTCAGAGTGCATTCTCCATTCAAACTGCTAACCATGTCGGGTCAGTGTGCCTTCTCCATTCAAACTGCTAACCATGTCGGGTCAGTGTGCCTTCTCCATTCAAACTATTAACCATGTTGGGTCAGTGTGTCTTCTCCATTCAAACTGCTAACCATGTCCGATCACCAGTGTGCCTTCTACATTCAAACTGCTAACCATGTCGGGTCTGTGTGCCTTCTACATTCAAACTGCTTTCCTTGTCCGATCACCAGTGAGCCTTCTACATTCAAACTGCTAACCATGTCGGGTCAGTGTGCCTTCTCCATTCAAACTACTAACCATATCCGATCACCAGTGTGCCTTCTCCATTCAAACTGCAAACCATGTCGGGTCAGTGTGCCTTCTCCATTCAAACTGCTAACCATGTCGGTTCAGTGTGCCTTCTCCATTCAAACTGCTAACCATGTCGGGTCTGTGTGCCTTCTCCATTCAAACTGCTAACCATGTCCGATCACCAGTGTGCCTTCTCCATTCAAACTGCAAACCATGTCGGGTCAGTGTGCCTTCTCCATTCAAACTGCTAACCATGTCGGGTCAGTGTGCCTTCTCCATTCAAACTACTAACCATGTCGGGTCAGTGTGCCTTCTCCATTCAAACTGCTAACCATGTCGGGTCAGTGTGCCTTCTCCATTCAAACTGCAAACCATGTCGGGTCAGTGTGCCTTCTCCATTCAAACTACTAACCATGTCTGGTCAGTGTGCATTCTCCATTCAAACCGCAAAGCATGTCGGGTCATTGTGCCTTCTCCATTCAAACTGCTAACCATGTCGGGTCAGTGTGCCTTCTCCATTCAAACTGCTAACCATGTCCGATCACCAGTGTGCCTTCTCCATTCAAACTGCTAAACATGTCGGGTCATTGTGCCTTCTCCATTCAAACTGCTAAACACGTCGGGTCATTGTGCCTTCTCCACTCAAACTGCTAACCATGTCCGATCACCAGTGTGCCTTCTCCATTCAAACTGCTAACCATGTCGGGTCAGTGTGTCTTCTCCATTCAAACTGCTAACCATGTCGGGTCAGTGTGCCTTCTCCATTCAAACTGCTAACCATGTCGGGTCAGTGTGCCTTCTCCATTCAAACTGCTAACCATGTCCGGTCAGTGTGCCTTCTCCATTCAATCTACTAACCATGTCGGGTCAGTGTGCCTTCTCCATTCAAACTGCTAAACATGTCGGGTCATTGTGCCTTCTCCATTCAAACTGCTAAACACGTCGGGTCATTGTGCCTTCTCCACTCAAACTGCTAACCATGTCCGATCACCAGTGTGCCTTCTCCATTCAAACTGCTAACCATGTCGGGTCAGTGTGTCTTCTCCATTCAAACTGCTAACCATGTCGGGTCAGTGTGCCTTCTCCATTCAAACTGCTAACCATGTCGGGTCAGTGTGCCTTCTCCATTCAAACTGCTAACCATGTCCGGTCAGTGTGCCTTCTCCATTCAATCTACTAACCATGTCGGGTCAGTGTGCATTCTCCATTCAAACTGCTAACCATGTCGGGTCAGTGTGCCTTCTCCATTCAAACTGCTAACCATGTCGGGTCAGTGTGCCTTCTCCATTCAAACTGCAAAACATGTCGGGTCTGTGTGCCTTCTCGATTCAAACTGCTAACCATGTCCGATCACCAGTGTGCCTTCTACATTCAAACATTCTAACCATGTCGGGTCAGTGTGCCTTCTCCATTCAAACTGCTAACCATGTCGGGTCAGTGTGCCTTCTCCATTCAAACTGCTAAACATGTCGGGTCATTGTGCCTTCTCCATTCAAACTGCTAAACACGTCGGGTCATTGTGCCTTCTCCACTCAAACTGCTAACCATGTCCGATCACCAGTGTGCCTTCTCCATTCAAACTGCTAACCATGTCGGGTCAGTGTGTCTTCTCCATTCAAACTGCTAACCATGTCGGGTCAGTGTGCCTTCTCCATTCAAACTGCAAACCATGTCGGGTCAGTGTGCCTTCTCCATTCAAACTGCTAACCATGTCCGGTCAGTGTGCCTTCTCCATTCAATCTACTAACCATGTCGGGTCAGAGTGCATTCTCCATTCAAACTGCTAACCATGTCGGGTCAGTGTGCCTTCTCCATTCAAACTGCTAACCATGTCGGGTCAGTGTGCCTTCTCCATTCAAACTATTAACCATGTTGGGTCAGTGTGTCTTCTCCATTCAAACTGCTAACCATGTCCGATCACCAGTGTGCCTTCTACATTCAAACTGCTAACCATGTCGGGTCTGTGTGCCTTCTACATTCAAACTGCTTTCCTTGTCCGATCACCAGTGAGCCTTCTACATTCAAACTGCTAACCATGTCGGGTCAGTGTGCCTTCTCCATTCAAACTACTAACCATATCCGATCACCAGTGTGCCTTCTCCATTCAAACTGCAAACCATGTCGGGTCAGTGTGCCTTCTCCATTCAAACTGCTAACCATGTCGGTTCAGTGTGCCTTCTCCATTCAAACTGCTAACCATGTCGGATCAGTGTGCCTTCTCCATTCAAACTGCTAACCATGTCGGGTCTGTGTGCCTTCTCCATTCAAACTGCTAACCATGTCCGATCACCAGTGTGCCTTCTCCATTCAAACTGCAAACCATGTCGGGTCAGTGTGCCTTCTCCATTCAAACTGCTAACCATGTCGGGTCAGTGTGCCTTCTCCATTCAAACTACTAACCATGTCGGGTCAGTGTGCCTTCTCCATTCAAACTGCTAACCATGTCCGATCACCAGTGTGCCTTCTCCATTCAAACTGCAAACCATGTCGGGTCAGTGTGCCTTCTCCATTCAAACTACTAACCATGTCTGGTCAGTGTGCATTCTCCATTCAAACCGCAAAGCATGTCGGGTCATTGTGCCTTCTCCATTCAAACTGCTAACCATGTCGGGTCAGTGTGCCTTCTCCATTCAAACTGCTAACCATGTCCGATCACCAGTGTGCCTTCTCCATTCAAACTGCTAAACATGTCGGGTCATTGTGCCTTCTCCATTCAAACTGCTAAACACGTCGGGTCATTGTGCCTTCTCCACTCAAACTGCTAACCATGTCCGATCACCAGTGTGCCTTCTCCATTCAAACTGCTAACCATGTCGGGTCAGTGTGTCTTCTCCATTCAAACTGCTAACCATGTCGGGTCAGTGTGCCTTCTCCATTCAAACTGCTAACCATGTCGGGTCAGTGTGCCTTCTCCATTCAAACTGCTAACCATGTCCGGTCAGTGTGCCTTCTCCATTCAATCTACTAACCATGTCGGGTCAGTGTGCATTCTCCATTCAAACTGCTAACCATGTCGGGTCAGTGTGCCTTCTCCATTCAAACTGCTAACCATGTCGGGTCAGTGTGCCTTCTCCATTCAAACTGCAAAACATGTCGGGTCTGTGTGCCTTCTCCATTCAAACTGCTAACCATGTCCGATCACCAGTGTGCCTTCTACATTCAAACATTCTAACCATGTCGGGTCAGTGTGCCTTCTCCATTCAAACTGCTAACCATGTCGGGTCAGTGTGCCTTCTCCATTCAAACTGCTAAACATGTCGGGTCATTGTGCCTTCTCCATTCAAACTGCTAAACACGTCGGGTCATTGTGCCTTCTCCACTCAAACTGCTAACCATGTCCGATCACCAGTGTGCCTTCTCCATTCAAACTGCTAACCATGTCGGGTCAGTGTGTCTTCTCCATTCAAACTGCTAACCATGTCGGGTCAGTGTGCCTTCTCCATTCAAACTGCAAACCATGTCGGGTCAGTGTGCCTTCTCCATTCAATCTACTAACCATGTCGGGTCAGAGTGCATTCTCCATTCAAACTGCTAACCATGTCGGGTCAGTGTGCCTTCTCCATTCAAACTGCTAACCATGTCGGGTCAGTGTGCCTTCTCCATTCAAACTATTAACCATGTTGGGTCAGTGTGTCTTCTCCATTCAAACTGCTAACCATGTCCGATCACCAGTGTGCCTTCTACATTCAAACTGCTAACCATGTCGGGTCTGTGTGCCTTCTACATTCAAACTGCTTTCCTTGTCCGATCACCAGTGAGCCTTCTACATTCAAACTGCTAACCATGTCGGGTCAGTGTGCCTTCTCCATTCAAACTACTAACCATATCCGATCACCAGTGTGCCTTCTCCATTCAAACTGCAAACCATGTCGGGTCAGTGTGCCTTCTCCATTCAAACTGCTAACCATGTCGGTTCAGTGTGCCTTCTCCATTCAAACTGCTAACCATGTCGGATCAGTGTGCCTTCTCCATTCAAACTGCTAACCATGTCGGGTCTGTGTGCCTTCTCCATTCAAACTGCTAACCATGTCCGATCACCAGTGTGCCTTCTCCATTCAAACTGCAAACCATGTCGGGTCAGTGTGCCTTCTCCATTCAAACTGCTAACCATGTCGGGTCAGTGTGCCTTCTCCATTCAAACTACTAACCATGTCGGGTCAGTGTGCCTTCTCCATTCAAACTGCTAACCATGTCGGGTCAGTGTGCCTTCTCCATTCAAACTGCAAACCATGTCGGGTCAGTGTGCCTTCTCCATTCAAACTACTAACCATGTCTGGTCAGTGTGCATTCTCCATTCAAACCGCAAAGCATGTCGGGTCATTGTGCCTTCTCCATTCAAACTGCTAACCATGTCGGGTCAGTGTGCCTTCTCCATTCAAACTGCTAACCATGTCCGATCACCAGTGTGCCTTCTCCATTCAAACTGCTAAACATGTCGGGTCAGTGTGTCTTCTCCATTCAAACTGCTAACCATGTCGGGTCAGTGTGCCTTCTCCATTCAAACTGCTAAACATGTCGGGTCATTGTGCCTTCTCCATTCAAACTGCTAAACACGTCGGCTCATTGTGCCTTCTCCACTCAAACTGCTAACCATGTCCGATCACCAGTGTGCCTTCTCCATTCAAACTGCTAAACATGTCGGGTCAGTGTGTCTTCTCCATTCAAACTGCTAACCATGTCGGGTCAGTGTCCCTTCTCCATTCAAACTGCTAACCATGTCGGGTCAGTGTGCCTTCTCCATTCAAACTGCTAACCATGTCCGGTCAGTGTGCCTTCTCCATTCAATCTACTAACCATGTCGGGTCAGTGTGCATTCTCCATTCAAACTGCTAACCATGTCGGGTCAGTGTGCCTTCTCCATTCAAACTGCTAACCATGTCGGGTCAGTGTGCCTTCTCCATTCAAACTGCAAAACATGTCGGGTCTGTGTGCCTTCTCCATTCAAACTGCTAACCATGTCCGATCACCAGTGTGCCTTCTACATTCAAACATTCTAACCATGTCGGGTCAGTGTGCCTTCTCCATTCAAACTGCTAACCATGTCGGGTCAGTGTGCCTTCTCCATTCAAACTGCTAACTATGTCGGGTCACCAGTGTGCCTTCTACATTCAAACTGCTAACCATGTCGGGTCAGTGTGCCTTCTCCATTCAAACTGCTAAACATGTCGGGTCATTGTGACTTCTCCATTCAAACTGCTAAACATGTCGGGTCAGTGTGCCTTCTCCATTCAAACTGCTAACCATGTCCGATCACCAGTGTGCCTTCTACATTCAAACTGCTAACCATGTCGGGTCAGTTTGCCTTCTCCATTCAAAGTGCTAACCATGTTGGGTCAGTGTGCCTTCTCCATTCAAACTGCTAACCATGTCGGGTCAGTGTGTCTTCTCCATTCAAACTGCTAACCATGTCGAGTCAGTGTGCCTTCTCCTTTCAAACTGCTAACCAGGCCCGATCACCAGTGTGCCTTCTCCGTTCAAACTGCTAACCATGTCCGGTCAGTGTGCCTTCTCCATTCAAACGGCTAACAATGTCGGGTCAGTGTCCCTTCTCCAATCAAACTGCTAACCATGTCGGGTCAGTGTGTCTTCTCCATTCAAACTGCTAACCATGTCGGGTCAGTGTGTCTTCTCCATTCAAACTGCTAACCATGTCGGGTCAGTGTGTCTTCTCCATTCAAACTGCTAACCATGTCGTGTCAGTGTGTCTTCTCCATTCAAACTGCTAACCATGTCGGGTCTGTGTGCCTTCTCCATTCAAACTGCTAACCATGTCCGATCACCAGTGTGCCTTCTCCATTCAAACTGCTAACCATGTCGGTTCAGTGTGCCTTCTCCATTCAAACAGCTAACCATGTCGGGTCAGTGAGCCTTCTCCATTCAAACTGCTAACCATGTCGGGTCAGTGTGCCTTCTCCTTTCAAACTACTAACCATGTCGGGTCTGTGTGTCTTCTCCATTCAAACTGCTAACCATGTCGGGTCAGTGTGCCTTCTCCATTCAAACTGCTAACCATGTCCGATCACCAGTGTGCCTTCTCCATTCAAACTGCTAAACATGTCGGGTCATTGTGCCTTCTCCATTCAAACTGCTAAACACGTCGGGTCATTGTGCCTTCTCCACTCAAACTGCTAACCATGTCCGATCACCAGTGTGCCTTCTCCATTCAAACTGCTAACCATGTCGGGTCAGTGTGCCTTCTCCATTCAAACTGCAAACCATGTCGGGTCAGTGTGCCTTCTCCATTCAAACTGCTAACCATGTCCGGTCAGTGTGCCTTCTCCATTCAAACTACTAACCATGTCGGGTCAGTGTGCATTCTCCATTCAAACTGATAACCATGTCGGGTCAGTGTGCCTTCTCCATTCAAACTGCTAACCATGTCGGGTCAGTGTGCCTTCTCCATTCAAACTGCAAAACATGTCGGGTCTGTGTGCCTTCTCCATTCAAACTGCTAACCATGTCCGATCACCAGTGTGCCTTCTACATTCAAACATTCTAACCATGTCGGGTCAGTGTGCCTTCTCCATTCAAACTGCTAACCATGTCGGGTCAGTGTGCCTTCTCCATTCAAACTGCTAACTATGTCGGGTCACCAGTGTGCCTTCTACATTCAAACTGCTAACCATGTCGGGTCAGTGTGCCTTCTCCATTCAAACTGCTAAACATGTCGGGTCATTGTGCCTTCTCCATTCAAACTGCTAAACATGTCGGGTCAGTGTGCCTTCTCCATTCAAACTGCTAACCATGTCCGATCACCAGTGTGCCTTCTACATTCAAACTGCTAACCATGTCGGGTCAGTTTGCCTTCTCCATTCAAACTGCTAACCATGTCGGGTCAGTGTGCCTTCTCCATTCAAACTGCTAACCATGTCGGGTCAGTGTGTCTTCTCCATTCAAACTGCTAACCATGTCGAGTCAGTGTGCCTTCTCCTTTCAAACTGCTAACCAGGCCCGATCACCAGTGTGCCTTCTCCGTTCAAACTGCTAACCATGTCCGGTCAGTGTGCCTTCTCCATTCAAACGGCTAACAATGTCGGGTCAGTGTCCCTTCTCCAATCAAACTGCTAACCATGTCGGGTCAGTGTGTCTTCTCCATTCAAACTGCTAACCATGTCGGGTCAGTGTGTCTTCTCCATTCAAACTGCTAACCATGTCGGGTCAGTGTGTCTTCTCCATTCAAACTGCTAACCATGTCGTGTCAGTGTGTCTTCTCCATTCAAACTGCTAACCATGTCGGGTCAGTGTGCCTTCTCCATTCAAACTGCTAACCATGTCCGATCACCAGTGTGCCTTCTCCATTCAAACTGCTAACCATGTCGGTTCAGTGTGCCTTCTCCATTCAAACAGCTAACCATGTCGGGTCAGTGAGCCTTCTCCATTCAAACTGCTAACCATGTCGGGTCAGTGTGCCTTCTCCTTTCAAACTACTAACCATGTCGGGTCTGTGTGTCTTCTCCATTCAAACTGCTAACCATGTCGGGTCAGTGTGCCTTCTCCATTCAAACTGCTAACCATGTCCGATCACCAGTGTGCCTTCTCCATTCAAACTGCTAACCATGTCGGTTCAGTGTGCCTTCTCCATTCAAACAGCTAACCATGTCGGGTCAGTGAGCCTTCTCCATTCAAACTGCTAACCATGTCGGGTCAGTGTGCCTTCTCCTTTCAAACTACTAACCATGTCGGGTCTGTGTGCCTTCTCCATTCAAACTGCTAACCATGTCCGATCACCAATGTGCCTTCTCCATTCAATCTGCTAACCATGTCCGATCACCAGTGTGCCTTCTCCATTCAAACTGCTAACCATGTCGGGTCAGTGTGCCTTCTCCATTCAAACTACTAACCATGTCGGGTCAGTGTGCCTTCTCCATTGAAACTGCTAAACATGTCGGGTCAGTGTGCCTTCTCCATTCAAACTGCTAACCATGTCGGGACAGTGTGCCTTCTCCATTCAAACTGCAAACCATGTCGGGTCAGTGTGCCTTCTCCATTCAAACTACTAACCATGTCGGGTCAGTGTGCATTCTCCATTCAAACTGCTAACCATGTCGGGTCAGTGTGCCTTCTCCATTCAAACTGCTAACCATGTCCGATCACCAGTGTGCCTTCTCCATTCAAACTGCTAAACATGTTGGGTCAGTGTGCCTTCTCCATTCAAACTGCTAAACATGTCGGGTCATTGTGCCTTCTCCATTCAAACTGCTAACCATGTCGGGTCAGTGTGCCTTCTCCATTCAAACTGCTAACCATGTCCGGTCAGTGTGCCTTCTCCATTCAAACTGCTAACCATGTCGGGTCATTGTGCCTTCTCCATTCAAACTGCTAAACATGTCGTGTCATTGTGCCTTCTCCATTCAAACTGCTAACCATGTCGGGTCAGTGTGCCTTCTCCATTCAAACTGCTAACCATTTCGGTTCAGTGTGCCTTCTCCACTCAAACTGCTAACCATGTCCGATCACCAGTGTGCCTTCTACATTCAAACTGCTAACCATGTCAGGTCAGTGTGTCTTCTCCATTCAAACTGCTAACCATGTCCGATCACCAGTGTGCCTTCTCCATTCAAACTGCTAACCATGTCGGGTCATTGTGCCTTTTCCATTCAAACTGCTAACCATGTCCGATCACCAGTGTGCCTTCTCCATTCAAACTGCTAACCATATCGGGTCAGTGTGTCTTCTCCATTCAAACTGCTAAACATGACCGATCACCAGTGTGCCTTCTCCATTCAAACTGCTAACCATATCGGGTCAGTGTGTCTTCTCCATTCAAACTGCTAAACATGACCGATCACCAGTGTGCCTTCTCCATTCAAACTGCTAACCATATCGGGTCAGTGTGTCTTCTCCAATCAAACTGCTAACCATGACCGATCACCAGTGCGCCTTCTCCATTCAAACTGCTAACCAGGTCCGATCACCAGTGTGCCTTCTCCATTCAAACTGTTAACCATGTCTGGTCATTTTGCCTTCTCCACTCAAACTGCTAACCATGTCCGATCACCAGTGTGCCTTCTAAATTCAAACTGCTAAACATGTCGGGTCATTGTGCCTTCTCCATTCAAACTGCTAACCAAGTCGGGTCAGTGTGCCTTCTCCATTCAAACTGCTAACCATGTCGGGTCAGTTTGCCTTCTCCATTCAAACTGCTAACCATGTCGGGTCAGTGTGCCTTCTCCATTCAAACTGCTAACCATGTCGGGTCAGTGTGTCTTCTCCATTCAAACTGCTAACCATGTCCGATCACCAGTGTGCCTTCTCCATTCAAACTGCTAACCATGTCCGATCACCAGTGTGCCTTCTACATTCAAACTGCTAACCATGTCGGGTCAGTTTGCCTTCTCCATTCAAACTGCTAACCATGTCGGGTCAGTGTGCCTTCTCCATTCAAACTGCTAACCATGTCGGGTCAGTGTGTCTTCTCCATTCAAACTGCTAACCATGTCGAGTCAGTGTGCCTTCTCCTTTCAAACTGCTAACCAGGCCCGATCACCAGTGTGCCTTCTCCGTTCAAACTGCTAACCATGTCCGGTCAGTGTGCCTTCTCCATTCAAACGGCTAACAATGTCGGGTCAGTGTCCCTTCTCCAATCAAACTGCTAACCATGTCGGGTCAGTGTGTCTTCTCCATTCAAACTGCTAACCATGTCGGGTCAGTGTGTCTTCTCCATTCAAACTGCTAACCATGTCGGGTCAGTGTGTCTTCTCCATTCAAACTGCTA